>NC_134690.1:6403633-6703633 GCF_050947455.1 Rhinoderma darwinii | reverse complement strand
ATCTGACAACTGAAGATCTGTAATGTTATCTGACAACTAAAGATCAGTAATGTTATCTGACAACTAAAGATCAGTAATATTATCTGACAACTAAAGATCAGTAATGTTATCTGACAACTAAAGATCAGTAATGTTATCTGACAACTAAAGATCAGTAATGTTATCTGACAACTAAAGATCAGTAATGTTATCTGACAACTAAAGATCAGTAATATTATCTGACAACTAAAGATCAGTAATGTTATCTGACAACTAAAGATCAGTAATGTTATCTGACAACTAAATATCAGTAATGTTATCTGACAACTAAATATCAGTAATGTTATCTCACAACTGGAGACCAGTAATGTTATCTGACAACTAAAGATCAGCAATGTTATCTGACAACTAAAGATCAGTAATATTATCTGACAACTAGAGATCAGTAATATTATCTGACAACTAAAGATCAGTAATGTTATCTGACAACTAAAGATCAGTAATATTATCTGACAACTGAAGATCTGTAATGTTATCTGACAACTAAAGATCAGTAATGTTATCTGACAACTAAAGATCAGTAATGTTATCTGACAACTGGAGATCAGTAATGTTATCTGACAACTAAAGATCAGTAATGTTATCTTATAACTAAAGATCAGTAATGTTATCTGACAACTAAAGATCAGTAATATTATCTGACAACTAAATATCAGTAATGTTATCTGACAACTGGAGACCAGTAATGTTATCTGACAAATAAAGATCAGTAATATTATCTGACAACTAAATATCAGTAATGTTATCTGACAACTAAAGATCAGTAATATTATCTGACAACTAAATATCAGTAATGTTATCTGACAACTGGAGACCAGTAATGTTATCTGACAACTAAAGATCAGCAATGTTATCTGACAACTAAATATCAGTAATGTTATCTGACAACTGGAGACCAGTAATGTTATCTGACAACTAAAGATCAGCAATGTTATCTGACAACTAAAGATCAGTAATATTATCTGACAACTAAAGATCAGTAATATTATCTGACAACTAAAGATCAGTAATGTTATCTGACAACTAAAGATCAGTAATATTATCTGACAACTAAAGATCAGTAATGTTATCTGACAACTAAAGATCAGCAATATTATCTGACAACTAAAGATCAGTAATATTATCTGACAACTAAAGATCAGTAATATTATCTGACAACTAAAGATCAGTAATGTTATCGGACAACTAAAGATCAGTAATATTATCTGACAACTGAAGATCTGTAATGTTATCTGACAACTAAAGATCAGTAATGTTATCTGACAACTAAAGATCAGTAATATTATCTGACAACTAAAGATCAGTAATGTTATCTGACAACTAAAGATCAGTAATGTTATCTGACAACTAAAGATCAGTAATGTTATCTGACAACTAAAGATCAGTAATGTTATCTGACAACTAAAGATCTGTAATGTTATCTGACAACTAAAGATCTGTAATGTTATCTGACAACTAAAGATCTGTAATGTTATCTGACGACTAAAGATCAGTAATGTTATCTGACAACTAAAGATCTGTAATGTTATCTGACAACTAAAGATCTGTAATGTTATCTGACAACTAAAGATCAGTAATATTATCTGACAACTGAAGATCTGTAATGTTATCTGACAACTAAAGATCAGTAATGTTATCTGACAACTAAAGATTAGTAATGTTATCTGACAACAAAAGATCAGTAATATTATCTGACAACTGAAGATCTGTAATGTTATCTGACAACTAAAGATCAGTAATGTTATCTGACAACTAAATATCAGTAATGTTATCTGACAACTGGAGACCAGTAATGTTATCTGACAACTAAAGATCAGTAATGTTATCTGACAACTAAAGATCAGTAATGTTATCTGACAACTAAAGATCTGTAATGTTATCTGACAACTAAAGATCTTTAATGTTATCTGACAACTAAAGATCAGTAATGTTATCTGACAACTAAAGATCTGTAATGTTATCTGACAACTAAAGATCAGTAATATTATCTGACAACTAAAGATCAGTAATGTTATCTGACAACTAAAGATCAGTAATGTTATCTGACAACTAAATATCAGTAATGTTATCTGACAACTAAATATCAGTAATGTTATCTGACAACTGGAGACCAGTAATGTTATCTGACAACTAAAGATCAGCAATGTTATCTGACAACTAAAGATCAGTAATATTATCTGACAACTAAAGATCAGTAATATTATCTGACAACTAAAGATCAGTAATGTTATCTGACAACTAAAGATCAGTAATATTATCTGACAACTGAAGATCTGTAATGTTATCTGACAACTAAAGATCAGTAATGTTATCTGACAACTAAAGATCAGTAATGTTATCTGACAACTGGAGATCAGTAATGTTATCTGACAACTAAAGATCAGTAATGTTATCTTATAACTAAAGATCAGTAATGTTATCTGACAACTAAAGATCAGTAATATTATCTGACAACTAAATATCAGTAATGTTATCTGACAACTGGAGACCAGTAATGTTATCTGACAAATAAAGATCAGTAATATTATCTGACAACTAAATATCAGTAATGTTATCTGACAACTAAAGATCAGTAATATTATCTGACAACTAAAGATCAGTAATGTTATCTGACAACTAAAGATCAGTAATGTTATCTGACAACTAAATATCAGTAATGTTATCTGACAACTGGAGACCAGTAATGTTATCTGACAACTAAAGATCAGCAATGTTATCTGACAACTAAAGATCAGTAATGTTATCTGACAACTAAAGATCAGTAATATTATCTGACAACTAAAGATCAGTAATGTTATCTGACAACTAAAGATCAGTAATGTTATCTGACAACTAAAGATCTGTAATGTTATCTGACAACTAAAGATCTGTAATGTTATCTGACAACTAAAGATCAGTAATATTATCTGACAACTGAAGATCTGTAATGTTATCTGACAACTAAAGATCAGTAATGTTATCTGACAACTAAAGATTAGTAATGTTATCTGACAACAAAAGATCAGTAATATTATCTGACAACTGAAGATCTGTAATGTTATCTGACAACTAAAGATCAGTAATGTTATCTGACAACTAAATATCAGTAATGTTATCTGACAACTGGAGACCAGTAATGTTATCTGACAACTAAAGATCAGTAATGTTATCTGACAACTAAAGATCAGTAATGTTATCTGACAACTAAAGATCTGTAATGTTATCTGACAACTAAAGATCTTTAATGTTATCTGACAACTAAAGATCAGTAATGTTATCTGACAACTAAAGATCTGTAATGTTATCTGACAACTAAAGATCAGTAATGTTATCTGACAACTAAAGATCTGTAATGTTATCTGACAACTAAAGATCAGTAATATTATCTGACAACTAAATATCAGTAATGTTATCTGACAACTAAATATCCGTAATGTTATCTGACAACTGGAGACCAGTAATGTTATCTGACAACTAAAGATCAGCAATGTTATCTGACAACTAAAGATCAGTAATATTATCTGACAACTAAAGATCAGTAATATTATCTGACAACTAAAGATCAGTAATGTTATCTGACAACTAAAGATCAGTAATATTATCTGACAACTGAAGATCTGTAATGTTATCTGACAACTAAAGATCAGTAATGTTATCTGACAACTAAAGATCAGTAATGTTATCTGACAACTGGAGATCAGTAATGTTATCTGACAACTAAAGATCAGTAATGTTATCTTATAACTAAAGATCAGTAATGTTATCTGACAACTAAAGATCAGTAATATTATCTGACAACTAAATATCAGTAATGTTATCTGACAACTGGAGACCAGTAATGTTATCTGACAAATAAAGATCAGTAATATTATCTGACAACTAAATATCAGTAATGTTATCTGACAACTAAAGATCAGTAATATTATCTGACAACTAAAGATCAGTAATGTTATCTGACAACTAAAGATCAGTAATGTTATCTGACAACTAAATATCAGTAATGTTATCTGACAACTGGAGACCAGTAATGTTATCTGACAACTAAAGATCAGCAATGTTATCTGACAACTAAAGATCAGTAATGTTATCTGACAACTAAAGATCAGTAATATTATCTGACAACTAAAGATCAGTAATGTTATCTGACAACTAAAGATCAGTAATGTTATCTGACAACTAAAGATCAGTAATGTTATCTGACAACTAAAGATTTGTAATGTTATCTGACAACTAAAGATCAGTAATATTATCTGACAACTGAAGATCTGTAATGTTATCTGACAACTAAAGATCAGTAATGTTATCTGACAACTAAAGATCAGTAATGTTATCTGACAACAAAAGATCAGTAATGTTATCTGACAACTAAAGATCTGTAATGTTATCTGACAACTAAATATCAGTAATGTTATCTGACAACTAAAGATCAGTAATATTATCTGACAACTAAATATCAGTAATGTTATCTGACAACTAAAGCTCAGTAATGTTATCTGACAACTAAAGATCAGTAATATTATCTGACAACTGAAGATCTGTAATGTTATCTGACAACTAAAGATCAGTAATGTTATCTGACAACTAAAGGTCAGTAATATTATCTGACAACTAAAGATCAGTAATGTTATCTGACAACTAAAGATCAGTAATGTTATCTGACAACTAAAGATCAGTAATGTTATCTGACAACTAAAGATCAGTAATGTTATCTGACAACTAAAGATCTGTAATGTTATCTGACAACTAAAGATCTGTAATGTTATCTGACAACTAAAGATCTGTAATGTTGTCTGACAACTAAAGATCAGTAATGTTATCTGACAACTAAAGATCTGTAATGTTATCTGACAACTAAAGATCTGTAATGTTATCTGACAACTAAAGATCAGTAATATTATCTGACAACTGAAGATCTGTAATGTTATCTGACAACTAAAGATCAGTAATGTTATCTGACAACTAAAGATTAGTAATGTTATCTGACAACAAAAGATCAGTAATATTATCTGACAACTGAAGATCTGTAATGTTATCTGACAACTAAAGATCAGTAATGTTATCTGACAACTAAATATCAGTAATGTTATCTGACAACTGGAGACCAGTAATGTTATCTGACAACTAAAGATCAGTAATGTTATCTGACAACTAAAGATCAGTAATGTTATCTGACAACTAAAGATCTGTAATGTTATCTGACAACTAAAGATCTTTAATGTTATCTGACAACTAAAGATCAGTAATGTTATCTGACAACTAAAGATCTTTAATGTTATCTGACAACTAAAGATCAGTAATGTTATCTGACAACTAAAGATCAGTAATGTTATCTGACAACTAAAGATCTGTAATGTTATCTGACAACTAAAGATCAGTAATATTATCTGACAACTAAAGATCAGTAATGTTATCTGACAACTAAAGATCAGTAATGTTATCTGACAACTAAATATCAGTAATGTTATCTGACAACTAAATATCAGTAATGTTATCTGACAACTGGAGACCAGTAATGTTATCTGACAACTAAAGATCAGCAATGTTATCTGACAACTAAAGATCAGTAATATTATCTGACAACTAAAGATCAGTAATATTATCAGACAACTAAAGATCAGTAATGTTATCTGACAACTAAAGATCAGTAATATTATCTGACAACTGAAGATCTGTAATGTTATCTGACAACTAAAGATCAGTAATGTTATCTGACAACTAAAGATCAGTAATGTTATCTGACAACTGGAGATCAGTAATGTTATCTGACAACTAAAGATCAGTAATGTTATCTGACAACTAAAGATCAGTAATGTTATCTGACAACTAAAGATCAGTAATATTATCTGACAACTAAATATCAGTAATGTTATCTGACAACTGGAGACCAGTAATGTTATCTGACAAATAAAGATCAGTAATATTATCTGACAACTAAATATCAGTAATGTTATCTGACAACTAAAGATCAGTAATTTTATCTGACAACTAAAGATCAGTAATGTTATCTGACAACTAAAGATCAGTAATGTTATCTGACAACTAAATATCAGTAATGTTATCTGACAACTGGAGACCAGTAATGTTATCTGACAACTAAAGATCAGCAATGTTATCTGACAACTAAAGATCAGTAATGTTATCTGACAATTAAAGATCAGTAATATTATCTGACAACTAAAGATCAGTAATGTTATCTGACAACTAAAGATCAGTAATATTATCTGACAACTGAAGATCTGTAATGTTATCTGACAACTAAAGATCAGTAATATTATCTGACAACTGAAGATCTGTAATGTTATCTGACAACTAAAGATCAGTAATGTTATCTTATAACTAAAGATCAGTAATGTTATCTGACAACTAAAGATCAGTAATATTATCTGACAACTAAATATCAGTAATGTTATCTGACAACTGGAGACCAGTAATGTTATCTGACAAGTAAAGATCAGTAATATTATCTGACAACTAAATATCAGTAATGTTATCTGACAACTAAAGATCAGTAATATTATCTGACAACTAAAGATCAGTAATGTTATCTGACAACTAAAGATCAGTAATGTTATCTGACAACTAAATATCAGTAATGTTATCTGACAACTGGAGACCAGTAATGTTATCTGACAACTAAAGATCAGCAATGTTATCTGACAACTAAAGATCAGTAATATTATCTGACAACTAAAGATCAGTAATATTATCTGACAACTAAAGATCAGTAATGTTATCTGACAACTAAAGATCAGTAATATTATCTGACAACTGAAGATCTGTAATGTTATCTGACAACTAAAGATCAGTAATGTTATCTGACAACTAAAGATCAGTAATGTTATCTGACAACTGGAGACCAGTAATGTTATCTGACAACTAAAGATCAGTAATGTTATCTGACAACTAAAGATCAGTAATGTTATCTGACAACTAAAGATCAGTAATATTATCTGACAACTGAAGATCTGTAATGTTATCTGACAACTAAAGATCAGCAATGTTATCTGACAACTAAAGATCAGTAATATTATCTGACAACTAAAGATCAGTAATGTTATCTGACAACTAAAGATCAGCAATGATATCTGACAACTAAAGATCAGTAATATTATCTGACAACTAAAGATCAGTAATATTATCTGACAACTAAAGATCAGTAATGTTATCTGACAACTAAAGATCAGTAATATTATCTGACAACTGAAGATCTGTAATGTTATCTGACAACTAAAGATCAGTAATGTTATCTGACAACTAAAGATCAGTAATATTATCTGACAACTAAAGATCAGTAATGTTATCTGACAACTAAAGATCAGTAATGTTATCTGACAACTAAAGATCAGTAATGTTATCTGACAACTAAAGATCAGTAATGTTATCTGACAACTAAAGATCTGTAATGTTATCTGACAACTAAAGATCTGTAATGTTATCTGACAACTAAAGATCTGTAATGTTATCTGACAACTAAAGATCAGTAATGTTATCTGACAACTAAAGATCTGTAATGTTATCTGACAACTAAAGATCTGTAATGTTATCTGACAACTAAAGATCAGTAATATTATCTGACAACTGAAGATCTGTAATGTTATCTGACAACTAAAGATCAGTAATGTTATCTGACAACTAAAGATTAGTAATGTTATCTGACAACAAAAGATCAGTAATATTATCTGACAACTGAAGATCTGTAATGTTATCTGACAACTAAAGATCAGTAATGTTATCTGACAACTAAATATCAGTAATGTTATCTGACAACTGGAGACCAGTAATGTTATCTGACAACTAAAGATCAGTAATGTTATCTGACAACTAAAGATCAGTAATGTTATCTGACAACTAAAGATCTGTAATGTTATCTGACAACTAAAGATCTTTAATGTTATCTGACAACTAAAGATCAGTAATGTTATCTGACAACTAAAGATCTGTAATGTTATCTGACAACTAAAGATCAGTAATGTTATCTGACAACTAAAGACCTGTAATGTTATCTGACAACTAAACATCAGTAATATTATCTGACAACTAAAGATCAGTAATGTTATCTGACAACTAAAGATCAGTAATGTTATCTGACAACTAAATATCAGTAATGTTATCTGACAACTAAATATCAGTAATGTTATCTGACAACTGGAGACCAGTAATGTTATCTGACAACTAAAGATCAGCAATGTTATCTGACAACTAAAGATCAGTAATATTATCTGACAACTAAAGATCAGTAATGTTATCTGACAACTAAAGATCAGTAATGTTATCTGACAACTGGAGATCAGTAATGTTATCTGACAACTAAAGATCAGTAATGTTATCTGACAACTAAAGATCAGTAATGTTATCTGACAACTGGAGACCAGTAATGTTATCTGACAAATAAAGATCAGTAATATTATCTGACAACTAAATATCAGTAATGTTATCTGACAACTAAAGATCAGTAATATTATCTGACAACTAAAGATCAGTAATGTTATCTGACAACTAAAGATCAGTAATGTTATCTGACAACTAAATATCAGTAATGTTATCTGACAACTGGAGACCAGTAATGTTATCTGACAACTAAAGATCAGCAATGTTATCTGACAACTAAAGATCAGTAATGTTATCTGACAATTAAAGATCAGTAATATTATCTGACAACTAAAGATCAGTAATGTTATCTGACAACTAAAGATCAGTAATATTATCTGACAACTGAAGATCTGTAATGTTATCTGACAACTAAAGATCAGTAATATTATCTGACAACTGAAGATCTGTAATGTTATCTGACAACTAAAGATCAGTAATGTTATCTTATAACTAAAGATCAGTAATGTTATCTGACAACTAAAGATCAGTAATATTATCTGACAACTAAATATCAGTAATGTTATCTGACAACTGGAGACCAGTAATGTTATCTGACAAGTAAAGATCAGTAATATTATCTGACAACTAAATATCAGTAATGTTATCTGACAACTAAAGATCAGTAATATTATCTGACAACTAAAGATCAGTAATGTTATCTGACAACTAAAGATCAGTAATGTTATCTGACAACTAAATATCAGTAATGTTATCTGACAACTGGAGACCAGTAATGTTATCTGACAACTAAAGATCAGCAATGTTATCTGACAACTAAAGATCAGTAATATTATCTGACAACTAAAGATCAGTAATATTATCTGACAACTAAAGATCAGTAATGTTATCTGACAACTAAAGATCAGTAATATTATCTGACAACTGAAGATCTGTAATGTTATCTGACAACTAAAGATCAGTAATGTTATCTGACAACTAAAGATCAGTAATGTTATCTGACAACTGGAGACCAGTAATGTTATCTGACAACTAAAGATCAGTAATGTTATCTGACAACTAAAGATCAGTAATGTTATCTGACAACTAAAGATCAGTAATATTATCTGACAACTGAAGATCTGTAATGTTATCTGACAACTAAAGATCAGCAATGTTATCTGACAACTAAAGATCAGTAATATTATCTGACAACTAAAGATCAGTAATGTTATCTGACAACTAAAGATCAGCAATGTTATCTGACAACTAAAGATCAGTAATATTATCTGACAACTAAAGATCAGTAATATTATCTGACAACTAAAGATCAGTAATGTTATCTGACAACTAAAGATCAGTAATATTATCTGACAACTGAAGATCTGTAATGTTATCTGACAACTAAAGATCAGTAATGTTATCTGACAACTAAAGATCAGTAATATTATCTGACAACTAAAGATCAGTAATGTTATCTGACAACTAAAGATCAGTAATGTTATCTGACAACTAAAGATCAGTAATGTTATCTGACAACTAAAGATCAGTAATGTTATCTGACAACTAAAGATCTGTAATGTTATCTGACAACTAAAGATCTGTAATGTTATCTGACAACTAAAGATCTGTAATGTTATCTGACAACTAAAGATCAGTAATGTTATCTGACAACTAAAGATCTGTAATGTTATCTGACAACTAAAGATCTGTAATGTTATCTGACAACTAAAGATCAGTAATATTATCTGACAACTGAAGATCTGTAATGTTATCTGACAACTAAAGATCAGTAATGTTATCTGACAACTAAAGATTAGTAATGTTATCTGACAACAAAAGATCAGTAATATTATCTGACAACTGAAGATCTGTAATGTTATCTGACAACTAAAGATCAGTAATGTTATCTGACAACTAAATATCAGTAATGTTATCTGACAACTGGAGACCAGTAATGTTATCTGACAACTAAAGATCAGTAATGTTATCTGACAACTAAAGATCAGTAATGTTATCTGACAACTAAAGATCTGTAATGTTATCTGACAACTAAAGATCTTTAATGTTATCTGACAACTAAAGATCAGTAATGTTATCTGACAACTAAAGATCTGTAATGTTATCTGACAACTAAAGATCAGTAATGTTATCTGACAACTAAAGATCTGTAATGTTATCTGACAACTAAACATCAGTAATATTATCTGACAACTAAAGATCAGTAATGTTATCTGACAACTAAAGATCAGTAATGTTATCTGACAACTAAATATCAGTAATGTTATCTGACAACTAAATATCAGTAATGTTATCTGACAACTGGAGACCAGTAATGTTATCTGACAACTAAAGATCAGCAATGTTATCTGACAACTAAAGATCAGTAATATTATCTGACAACTAAAGATCAGTAATATTATCTGACAACTAAAGATCAGTAATGTTATCTGACAACTAAAGATCAGTAATATTATCTGACAACTGAAGATCTGTAATGTTATCTGACAACTAAAGATCAGTAATGTTATCTGACAACTAAAGATCAGTAATGTTATCTGACAACTGGAGATCAGTAATGTTATCTGACAACTAAAGATCAGTAATGTTATCTTATAACTAAAGATCAGTAATGTTATCTGACAACTAAAGATCAGTAATATTATCTGACAACTAAATATCAGTAATGTTATCTGACAACTGGAGACCAGTAATGTTATCTGACAAATAAAGATCAGTAATATTATCTGACAACTAAATATCAGTAATGTTATCTGACAACTAAAGATCAGTAATATTATCTGACAACTAAAGATCAGTAATGATATCTGACAACTAAAGATCAGTAATGTTATCTGACAACTAAATATCAGTAATGTTATCTGACAACTAAAGATCAGTAATGTTATCTGACAATTAAAGATCAGTAATATTATCTGACAACTAAAGATCAGTAATGTTATCTGACAACTAAAGATCAGTAATATTATCTGACAACTGAAGATCTGTAATGTTATCTGACAACTAAAGATCAGTAATATTATCTGACAACTGAAGATCTGTAATGTTATCTGACAACTAAAGATCAGTAATGTTATCTTATAACTAAAGATCAGTAATGTTATCTGACAACTAAAGATCAGTAATATTATCTGACAACTAAATATCAGTAATGTTATCTGACAACTGGAGACCAGTAATGTTATCTGACAAGTAAAGATCAGTAATATTATCTGACAACTAAATATCAGTAATGTTATCTGACAACTAAAGATCAGTAATATTATCTGACAACTAAAGATCAGTAATGTTATCTGACAACTAAAGATCAGTAATGTTATCTGACAACTAAATATCAGTAATGTTATCTGACAACTGGAGACCAGTAATGTTATCTGACAACTAAAGATCAGCAATGTTATCTGACAACTAAAGATCAGTAATATTATCTGACAACTAAAGATCAGTAATATTATCTGACAACTAAAGATCAGTAATGTTATCTGACAACTAAAGATCAGTAATATTATCTGACAACTGAAGATCTGTAATGTTATCTGACAACTAAAGATCAGTAATGTTATCTGACAACTAAAGATCAGTAATGTTATCTGACAACTGGAGACCAGTAATGTTATCTGACAACTAAAGATCAGTAATGTTATCTGACAACTAAAGATCAGTAATGTTATCTGACAACTAAAGATCAGTAATATTATCTGACAACTGAAGATCTGTAATGTTATCTGACAACTAAAGATCAGTAATATTATCTGACAACTAAAGATCAGTAATGTTATCTGACAACTAAAGATCAGTAATATTATCTGACAACTAAAGATCAGTAATGTTATCTGACAACTAAAGATCAGCAATGTTATCTGACAACTAAAGATCAGTAATATTATCTGACAACTAAAGATCAGTAATATTATCTGACAACTAAAGATCAGTAATGTTATCTGACAACTAAAGATCAGTAATATTATCTGACAACTGAAGATCTGTAATGTTATCTGACAACTAAAGATCAGTAATGTTATCTGACAACTAAAGATCAGTAATGTTATCTGACAACTGGAGACCAGTAATGTTATCTGACAACTAAAGATCAGTAATGTTATCTGACAACTAAAGATCAGTAATGTTATCTGACAACTAAAGATCAGTAATGTTATCTGACAACTAAAGATCAGTAATATTATCTGACAACTGAAGCTATGTAATGTTATCTGACAACTAAAGATCAGCAATGTTATCTGACAACTAAAGATCAGTAATATTATCTGACAACTAAAGATCAGTAATATTATCTGACAACTAAAGATCAGTAATGTTATCTGACAACTAAAGATCAGTAATGTTATCTGACAACTAAAGATCAGTAATGTTATCTGACAACTAAAGATCTGTAATGTTATCTGACAACTAAAGATCTGTAATGTTATCTGACAACTAAAGATCTGTAATGTTATCTGACAACTAAAGATCAGTAATGTTATCTGACAACTAAAGATCTGTAATGTTATCTGACAACTAAAGATCTGTAATGTTATCTGACAACTAAAGATCAGTAATATTATCTGACAACTGAAGATCTGTAATGTTATCTGACAACTAAAGATCAGTAATGTTATCTGACAACAAAAGATTAGTAATGTTATCTGACAACAAAAGATCAGTAATATTATCTGACAACTGAAGATCTGTAATGTTATCTGACAACTAAAGATCAGTAATGTTATCTGACAACTAAATATCAGTAATGTTATCTGACAACTGGAGACCAGTAATGTTATCTGACAACTAAAGATCAGTAATGTTATCTGACAACTAAAGATCAGTAATGTTATCTGACAACTAAAGATCTGTAATGTTATCTGACAACTAAAGATCTTTAATGTTATCTGACAACTAAAGATCAGTAATGTTATCTGACAACTAAAGATCTGTAATGTTATCTGACAACTAAAGATCAGTAATGTTATCTGACAACTAAAGATCTGTAATGTTATCTGACAACTAAACATCAGTAATATTATCTGACAACTAAAGATCAGTAATGTTATCTGACAACTAAAGATCAGTAATGTTATCTGACAACTAAATATCAGTAATGTTATCTGACAACTAAATATCAGTAATGTTATCTGACAACTGGAGACCAGTAATGTTATCTGACAACTATAGATCAGCAATGTTATCTGACAACTAAAGATCAGTAATATTATCTGACAACTAAAGATCAGTAATATTATCTGACAACTAAAGATCAGTAATGTTATCTGACAACTAAAGATCAGTAATATTATCTGACAACTGAAGATCTGTAATGTTATCTGACAACTAAAGATCAGTAATGTTATCTGACAACTAAAGATCAGTAATGTTATCTGACAACTGGAGATCAGTAATGTTATCTGACAACTAAAGATCAGTAATGTTATCTTATAACTAAAGATCAGTAATGTTATCTGACAACTAAAGATCAGTAATATTATCTGACAACTAAATATCAGTAATGTTATCTGACAACTGGAGACCAGTAATGTTATCTGACAAATAAAGATCAGTAATATTATCTGACAACTAAATATCAGTAATGTTATCTGACAACTAAAGATCAGTAATATTATCTGACAACTAAAGATCAGTAATGTTATCTGACAACTAAAGATCAGTAATGTTATCTGACAACTAAATATCAGTAATGTTATCTGACAACTGGAGACCAGTAATGTTATCTGACAACTAAAGATCAGCAATGTTATCTGACAACTAAAGATCAGTAATGTTATCTGACAATTAAAGATCAGTAATATTATCTGACAACTAAAGATCAGTAATGTTATCTGACAACTAAAGATCAGTAATATTATCTGACAACTGAAGATCTGTAATGTTATCTGACAACTAAAGATCAGTAATGTTATCTTATAACTAAAGATCAGTAATGTTATCTGACAACTAAAGATCAGTAATATTATCTGACAACTAAATATCAGTAATGTTATCTGACAACTGGAGACCAGTAATGTTATCTGACAACTAAAGATCAGCAATGTTATCTGACAACTAAAGATCAGTAATATTATCTGACAACTAAAGATCAGTAATATTATCTGACAACTAAAGATCAGTAATGTTATCTGACAACTAAAGATCAGTAATATTATCTGACAACTGAAGATCTGTAATGTTATCTGACAACTAAAGATCAGTAATGTTATCTGACAACTAAAGATCAGTAATGTTATCTGACAACTGGAGACCAGTAATGTTATCTGACAACTAAAGATCAGTAATGTTATCTGACAACTAAAGATCAGTAATGTTATCTGACAACTAAAGATCAGTAATATTATCTGACAACTGAAGATCTGTAATGTTATCTGACAACTAAAGATCAGCAATGTTATCTGACAACTAAAGATCAGTAATATTATCTGACAACTAAAGATCAGTAATGTTATCTGACAACTAAAGATCAGCAATGTTATCTGACAACTAAAGATCAGTAATATTATCTGACAACTAAAGATCAGTAATATTATCTGACAACTAAAGATCAGTAATGTTATCTGACAACTAAAGATCAGTAATATTATCTGACAACTGAAGATCTGTAATGTTATCTGACAACTAAAGATCAGTAATGTTATCTGACAACTAAAGATCAGTAATGTTATCTGACAACTGGAGACCAGTAATGTTATCTGACAACTAAAGATCAGTAATGTTATCTGACAACTAAAGATCAGTAATGTTATCTGACAACTAAAGATCAGTAATGTTATCTGACAACTAAAGATCAGTAATATTATCTGACAACTGAAGCTATGTAATGTTATCTGACAACTAAAGATCAGCAATGTTATCTGACAACTAAAGATCAGTAATATTATCTGACAACTAAAGATCAGTAATATTATCTGACAACTAAAGATCAGTAATGTTATCTGACAACTAAAGATCAGTAATGTTATCTGACAACTAAAGATCAGTAATGTTATCTGACAACTAAAGATCAGTAATATTATCTGACAACTAAAGATCAGTAATGTTATCTGACAACTAAAGATCAGTAATGTTATCTGACAACTAAATATCAGTAATGTTATCTGATAACTGGAGACCAGTAATGTTATCTGACAACTAAAGATCAGTAATATTATCTGACAACTAAAGATCTGTAATGTTATCTGACAACTAAAGATCAGTAATGTTATCTGACAACTAAACATCAGTAATGTTATCTGACAACTAAAGATCAGTAATATTATCTGACAACTAAAGATCAGTAATGTTATCTGACAACTAAAGATCAGTAATATTATTTGACAACTGTAGATCTGTAATGTTATCTGACAACTAAAGATCAGCAATGTTATCTGACAACTAAAGATCAGTAATATTATCTGACAACTAAAGATCAGTAATGTTATCTGACAACTAAAGATCAGTAATGTTATCTGACAACTGGAGACCAGTAATGTTATCTGACAACTAAAGATCAGTAATGTTATCTGACAACTAAAGATCAGTAATGTTATCTGACAACTAAAGATCAGTAATGTTATCTGACAACTAAAGATCAGTAATATTATCTGACAACTGAAGATCTGTAATGTTATCTGATAACTAAAGATCAGTAATATTATCTGACAACTGAAGATCTGTAATGTTATCTGACAACTAAAGATCAGTAATGTTATCTGACAACTAAAGATCAGTAATGTTATCTGACAACTAAATATCAGTAATGTTATCTGACAACTGGAGACCAGTAATGTTATCTGACAACTAAAGATCAGTAATGTTATCTGACAACTAAAGATCAGTAATGTTATCTGACAACTAAAGATCAGTAATGTTATCTGACAACTAAAGATCTGTAATGTTATCTGACAACTAAAGATCTTTAATGTTATCTGACAACTAAAGATCAGTAATGTTATCTGACAACTAAAGATCTGTAATGTTATCTGACAACTAAAGATCAGTAATGTTATCTGACAACTAAAGATCTGTAATGTTATCTGACAACTAAAGATCAGTAATATTATCTGACAACTAAAGATCAGTAATGTTATCTGACAACTAAAGATCAGTAATGTTATCTGACAACTAAATATCAGTAATGTTATCTGACAACTAAATATCAGTAATGTTATCTGACAACTGGAGACCAGTAATGTTATCTGACAACTAAAGATCAGCAATGTTATCTGACAACTAAAGATCAGTAATATTATCTGACAACTAAAGATCAGTAATATTATCTGACAACTAAAGATCAGTAATGTTATCTGACAACTAAAGATCAGTAATGTTATCTGACAACTAAAGATCAGTAATATTATCTGACAACTAAAGATCAGTAATGTTATCTGACAACTAAAGATCAGTAATGTTATCTGACAACTAAAGATCAGTAATGTTATCTGACAACTAAAGATCAGTAATGTTATCTGACAACTAAAGATCTGTAATGTTATCTGACAACTAAAGATCTGTAATGTTATCTGACAACTAAAGATCAGTAATGTTATCTGACAACTAAAGATCTGTAAATTTTATCTGACAACTAAAGATCTGTAATGTTATCTGACAACTAAAGATCAGTAATATTATCTGACAACTGAAGATCTGTAATGTTATCTGACAACTAAAGATCAGTAATGTTATCTGACAACTAAAGATTAGTAATGTTATCTGACAACAAAAGATCAGTAATATTATCTGACAACTGAAGATCTGTAATGTTATCTGACAACTAAAGATCAGTAATGTTATCTGACAACTAAATATCAGTAATGTTATCTGACAACTGGAGACCAGTAATGTTATCTGACAACTAAAGATCAGTAATGTTATCTGACAACTAAAGATCAGTAATGTTATCTGACAACTAAAGATCTGTAATGTTATCTGACAACTAAAGATCTTTAATGTTATCTGACAACTAAAGATTAGTAATGGTATCTGACAACTAAAGATCTGTAATGTTATCTGACAACTAAAGATCAGTAATGTTATCTGACAACTAAAGATCTGTAATGTTATCTGACAACTAAAGATCAGTAATATTATCTGACAACTAAAGATCAGTAATGTTATCTGACAACTAAAGATCAGTAATGTTATCTGACAACTAAATATCAGTAATGTTATCTGACAACTAAATATCAGTAATGTTATCTGACAACTGGAGACCAGTAATGTTATCTGACAACTAAAGATCAGCAATGTTATCTGACAACTAAAGATCAGTAATATTATCTGACAACTAAAGATCAGTAATATTATCTGACAACTAAAGATCAGTAATGTTATCTGACAACTAAAGATCAGTAATATTATCTGACAACTGAAGATCTGTAATGTTATCTGACAACTAAAGATCAGTAATGTTATCTGACAACTAAAGATCAGTAATGTTATCTGACAACTGGAGACCAGTAATGTTATCTGACAACTAAAGATCAGTAATGTTATCTGACAACTAAAGATCAGTAATGTTATCTGACAACTAAAGATCAGTAATGTTATCTGACAACTAAAGATCAGTAATATTATCTGACAACTAAAGATCAGTAATATTATCTGACAACTAAAGATCAGTAATGTTATCTGACAACTAAAGATCAGTAATATTATCTGACAACTGAAGATCTGTAATGTTATCTGACAACTAAAGATCAGTAATGTTATCTGACAACTAAAGATCAGTAATGTTATCTGACAACTGGAGACCAGTAATGTTATCTGACAACTAAAGATCAGTAATGTTATCTGACAACTAAAGATCAGTAATGTTATCTGACAACTAAAGATCAGTAATATTATCTGACAACTGAAGATCTGTAATGTTATCTGACAACTAAAGATCAGCAATGTTATCTGACAACTAAAGATCAGTAATATTATCTGACAACTAAAGATCAGTAATGTTATCTGACAACTAAAGATCAGCAATGTTATCTGACAACTAAAGATCAGTAATATTATCTGACAACTAAAGATCAGTAATATTATCTGACAACTAAAGATCAGTAATGTTATCTGACAACTAAAGATCAGTAATATTATCTGACAACTGAAGATCTGTAATGTTATCTGACAACTAAAGATCAGTAATGTTATCTGACAACTAAAGATCAGTAATGTTATCTGACAACTGGAGACCAGTAATGTTATCTGACAACTAAAGATCAGTAATGTTATCTGACAACTAAAGATCAGTAATGTTATCTGACAACTAAAGATCAGTAATGTTATCTGACAACTAAAGATCAGTAATATTATCTGACAACTGAAGCTATGTAATGTTATCTGACAACTAAAGATCAGCAATGTTATCTGACAACTAAAGATCAGTAATATTATCTGACAACTAAAGATCAGTAATATTATCTGACAACTAAAGATCAGTAATGTTATCTGACAACTAAAGATCAGTAATGTTATCTGACAACTAAAGATCAGTAATGTTATCTGACAACTAAAGATCAGTAATATTATCTGACAACTAAAGATCAGTAATGTTATCTGACAACTAAAGATCAGTAATGTTATCTGACAACTAAATATCAGTAATGTTATCTGACAACTGGAGACCAGTAATGTTATCTGACAACTAAAGATCAGTAATATTATCTGACAACTAAAGATCTGTAATGTTATCTGACAACTAAAGATCAGTAATGTTATCTGACAACTAAACATCAGTAATGTTATCTGACAACTAAAGATCAGTAATATTATCTGACAACTAAAGATCAGTAATGTTATCTGACAACTAAAGATCAGTAATATTATTTGACAACTGTAGATCTGTAATGTTATCTGACAACTAAAGATCAGCAATGTTATCTGACAACTAAAGATCAGTAATATTATCTGACAACTAAAGATCAGTAATGTTATCTGACAACTAAAGATCAGTAATGTTATCTGACAACTGGAGACCAGTAATGTTATCTGACAACTAAAGATCAGTAATGTTATCTGACAACTAAAGATCAGTAATGTTATCTGACAACTAAAGATCAGTAATGTTATCTGACAACTAAAGATCAGTAATATTATCTGACAACTGAAGATCTGTAATGTTATCTGATAACTAAAGATCAGTAATATTATCTGACAACTGAAGATCTGTAATGTTATCTGACAACTAAAGATCAGTAATGTTATCTGACAACTAAAGATCAGTAATGTTATCTGACAACTAAATATCAGTAATGTTATCTGACAACTGGAGACCAGTAATGTTATCTGACAACTAAAGATCAGTAATGTTATCTGACAACTAAAGATCAGTAATGTTATCTGACAACTAAAGATCAGTAATGTTATCTGACAACTAAAGATCTGTAATGTTATCTGACAACTAAAGATCTTTAATGTTATCTGACAACTAAAGATCAGTAATGTTATCTGACAACTAAAGATCTGTAATGTTATCTGACAACTAAAGATCAGTAATGTTATCTGACAACTAAAGATCTGTAATGTTATCTGACAACTAAAGATCAGTAATATTATCTGACAACTAAAGATCAGTAATGTTATCTGACAACTAAAGATCAGTAATGTTATCTGACAACTAAATATCAGTAATGTTATCTGACAACTAAATATCAGTAATGTTATCTGACAACTGGAGACCAGTAATGTTATCTGACAACTAAAGATCAGCAATGTTATCTGACAACTAAAGATCAGTAATATTATCTGACAACTAAAGATCAGTAATATTATCTGACAACTAAAGATCAGTAATGTTATCTGACAACTAAAGATCAGTAATGTTATCTGACAACTAAAGATCAGTAATATTATCTGACAACTAAAGATCAGTAATGTTATCTGACAACTAAAGATCAGTAATGTTATCTGACAACTAAAGATCAGTAATGTTATCTGACAACTAAAGATCAGTAATGTTATCTGACAACTAAAGATCTGTAATGTTATCTGACAACTAAAGATCTGTAATGTTATCTGACAACTAAAGATCAGTAATGTTATCTGACAACTAAAGATCTGTAAATTTTATCTGACAACTAAAGATCTGTAATGTTATCTGACAACTAAAGATCAGTAATATTATCTGACAACTGAAGATCTGTAATGTTATCTGACAACTAAAGATCAGTAATGTTATCTGACAACTAAAGATTAGTAATGTTATCTGACAACAAAAGATCAGTAATATTATCTGACAACTGAAGATCTGTAATGTTATCTGACAACTAAAGATCAGTAATGTTATCTGACAACTAAATATCAGTAATGTTATCTGACAACTGGAGACCAGTAATGTTATCTGACAACTAAAGATCAGTAATGTTATCTGACAACTAAAGATCAGTAATGTTATCTGACAACTAAAGATCTGTAATGTTATCTGACAACTAAAGATCTTTAATGTTATCTGACAACTAAAGATTAGTAATGGTATCTGACAACTAAAGATCTGTAATGTTATCTGACAACTAAAGATCAGTAATGTTATCTGACAACTAAAGATCTGTAATGTTATCTGACAACTAAAGATCAGTAATATTATCTGACAACTAAAGATCAGTAATGTTATCTGACAACTAAAGATCAGTAATGTTATCTGACAACTAAATATCAGTAATGTTATCTGACAACTAAATATCAGTAATGTTATCTGACAACTGGAGACCAGTAATGTTATCTGACAACTAAAGATCAGCAATGTTATCTGACAACTAAAGATCAGTAATATTATCTGACAACTAAAGATCAGTAATATTATCTGACAACTAAAGATCAGTAATGTTATCTGACAACTAAAGATCAGTAATATTATCTGACAACTGAAGATCTGTAATGTTATCTGACAACTAAAGATCAGTAATGTTATCTGACAACTAAAGATCAGTAATGTTATCTGACAACTGGAGACCAGTAATGTTATCTGACAACTAAAGATCAGTAATGTTATCTGACAACTAAAGATCAGTAATGTTATCTGACAACTAAAGATCAGTAATGTTATCTGACAACTAAAGATCAGTAATATTATCTGACAACTGAAGATCTGTAATGTTATCTGACAACTAAAGATCAGTAATGTTATCTGACAACTAAATATCAGTAATGTTATCTGACAACTGGAGACCAGTAATGTTATCTGACAACTAAAGATCAGTAATGTTATCTGACAACTAAAGATCAGTAATGTTATCTGACAACTAAAGATCTGTAATGTTATCTGACAACTAAAGATTAGTAATGGTATCTGACAACTAAAGATCTGTAATGTTATCTGACAACTAAAGATCAGTAATGTTATCTGACAACTAAAGATCTGTAATGTTATCTGACAACTAAAGATCAGTAATATTATCTGACAACTAAAGATCAGTAATGTTATCTGACAACTAAAGATCAGTAATGTTATCTGACAACTAAATATCAGTAATGTTATCTGACAACTAAATATCAGTAATGTTATCTGACAACTGGAGACCAGTAATGTTATCTGACAACTAAAGATCAGCAATGTTATCTGACAACTAAAGATCAGTAATATTATCTGACAACTAAAGATCAGTAATATTATCTGACAACTAAAGATCAGTAATGTTATCTGACATCTAAAGATCAGTAATATTATCTGACAACTGAAGATCTGTAATGTTATCTGACAACTAAAGATCAGTAATGTTATCTGACAACTAAAGATCAGTAATGTTATCTGACAACTGGAGACCAGTAATGTTATCTGACAACTAAAGATCAGTAATGTTATCTGACAACTAAAGATCAGTAATGTTATCTGACAACTAAAGATCAGTAATGTTATCTGACAACTAAAGATCAGTAATATTATCTGACAACTGAAGATCTGTAATGTTATCTGACAACTAAAGATCAGCAATGTTATCTGACAACTAAAGATCAGTAATGTTATCTGACAACTAAAGATCAGTAATGTTATCTGACAACTAAAGATCAGTAATGTTATCTGACAACTAAAGATCAGTAATGTTATCTGACAACTAAAGATCAGTAATATTATCTGACAACTGAAGATCTGTAATGTTATCTGACAACTAAAGATCAGTAATATTATCTGACAACTGAAGATCTGTAATGTTATCTGACAACTAAAGATCAGTAATGTTATCTTACAACTAAAGATCAGTAATGTTATCTGACAACTAAAGATCAGTAATATTATCTGACAACTAAATATCAGTAATGTTATCTGACAACTGGAGACCAGTAATGTTATCTGACAAATAAAGATCAATAATATTATCTGACAACTAAATATCAGTAATGTTATCTGACAACTAAAGATCAGTAATATTATCTGACAACTAAAGATCAGTAATGTTATCTGACAACTAAAGATCAGTAATGTTATCTGACAACTAAATATCAGTAATGTTATCTGACAACTGGAGACCAGTAATGTTATCTGACAACTAAAGATCAGCAATGTTATCTGACAACTAAAGATCAGTAATATTATCTGACAACTAAAGATCAGTAATATTATCTGACAACTAAAGATCAGTAATGTTATCTGACAACTAAAGATCAGTAATATTATCTGACAACTGAAGATCTGTAATGTTATCTGACAACTAAAGATCAGCAATGTTATCTGACAACTAAAGATCAGTAATATTATCTGACAACTAAAGATCAGTAATATTATCTGACAACTAAAGATCAGTAATGTTATCTGACAACTAAAGATCAGTAATATTATCTGACAACTGAAGATCTGTAATGTTATCTGACAACTAAAGATCAGTAATGTTATCTGACAACTAAAGATCAGTAATGTTATCTGACAACTGGAGACCAGTAATGTTATCTGACAACTAAAGATCAGTAATGTTATCTGACAACTAAAGATCAGTAATGTTATCTGACAACTAAAGATCAGTAATATTATCTGACAACTGAAGATCTGTAATGTTATCTGACAACTAAAGATCAGTAATGTTATCTGACAACTAAAGATCAGTAATGTTATCTGACAACTGGAGACCAGTAATGTTATCTGACAACTAAAGATCAGTAATGTTATCTGACAACTAAAGATCAGTAATGTTATCTGACAACTAAAGATCAGTAATGTTATCTGACAACTAAAGATCAGTAATATTATCTGACAACTGAAGATCTGTAATGTTATCTGACAACTAAAGATCAGCAATGTTATCTGACAACTAAAGATCAGTAATGTTATCTGACAACTAAAGATCAGTAATGTTATCTGACAACTAAAGATCAGTAATGTTATCTGACAACTAAAGATCAGTAATGTTATCTGACAACTAAAGATCAGTAATATTATCTGACAACTGAAGATCTGTAATGTTATCTGACAACTAAAGATCAGTAATATTATCTGACAACTGAAGATCTGTAATGTTATCTGACAACTAAAGATCAGTAATGTTATCTTACAACTAAAGATCAGTAATGTTATCTGACAACTAAAGATCAGTAATATTATCTGACAACTAAATATCAGTAATGTTATCTGACAACTGGAGACCAGTAATGTTATCTGACAAATAAAGATCAATAATATTATCTGACAACTAAATATCAGTAATGTTATCTGACAACTAAAGATCAGTAATATTATCTGACAACTAAAGATCAGTAATGTTATCTGACAACTAAAGATCAGTAATGTTATCTGACAACTAAATATCAGTAATGTTATCTGACAACTGGAGACCAGTAATGTTATCTGACAACTAAAGATCAGCAATGTTATCTGACAACTAAAGATCAGTAATATTATCTGACAACTAAAGATCAGTAATATTATCTGACAACTAAAGATCAGTAATGTTATCTGACAACTAAAGATCAGTAATGTTATCTGACAACTAAAGATCAGTAATGTTATCTGACAACTAAAGATCAGTAATATTATCTGACAACTGAAGATCTGTAATGTTATCTGACAACTAAAGATCAGTAATATTATCTGACAACTGAAGATCTGTAATGTTATCTGACAAATTAAGATCAGTAATGTTATCTTACAACTAAAGATCAGTAATGTTATCTGACAACTAAAGATCAGTAATATTATCTGACAACTAAATATCAGTAATGTTATCTGACAACTGGAGACCAGTAATGTTATCTGACAAATAAAGATCAATAATATTATCTGACAACTAAATATCAGTAATGTTATCTGACAACTAAAGATCAGTAATATTATCTGACAACTAAAGATCAGTAATGTTATCTGACAACTAAAGATCAGTAATGTTATCTGACAACTAAATATCAGTAATGTTATCTGACAACTGGAGACCAGTAATGTTATCTGACAACTAAAGATCAGCAATGTTATCTGACAACTAAAGATCAGTAATATTATCTGACAACTAAAGATCAGTAATATTATCTGACAACTAAAGATCAGTAATGTTATCTGACAACTAAAGATCAGTAATATTATCTGACAACTGAGGATCTGTAATGTTATCTGACAACTAAAGATCAGCAATGTTATCTGACAACTAAAGATCAGTAATATTATCTGACAACTAAAGATCAGTAATATTATCTGACAACTAAAGATCAGTAATGTTATCTGACAACTAAAGATCAGTAATATTATCTGACAACTGAAGATCTGTAATGTTATCTGACAACTAAAGATCAGTAATGTTATCTGACAACTAAAGATCAGTAATGTTATCTGACAACTGGAGACCAGTAATGTTATCTGACAACTAAAGATCAGTAATGTTATCTGACAACTAAAGATCAGTAATGTTATCTGACAACTAAAGATCAGTAATATTATCTGACAACTGAAGATCTGTAATGTTATCTGACAACTAAAGATCAGCAATGTTATCTGACAACTAAAGATCAGTAATATTATCTGACAACTAAAGATCAGTAATGTTATCTGACAACTAAAGATCAGCAATGTTATCTGACAACTAAAGATCAGTAATATTATCTGACAACTAAAGATCAGTAATATTATCTGACAACTAAAGATCAGTAATGTTATCTGACAACTAAAGATCAGTAATATTATCTGACAACTGAAGATCTGTAATGTTATCTGACAACTAAAGATCAGTAATGTTATCTGACAACTAAAGATCAGTAATGTTATCTGACAACTGGAGACCAGTAATGTTATCTGACAACTAAAGATCAGTAATGTTATCTGACAACTAAAGATCAGTAATGTTATCTGACAACTAAAGATCAGTAATGTTATCTGACAACTAAAGATCAGTAATATTATCTGACAACTGAAGCTATGTAATGTTATCTGACAACTAAAGATCAGCAATGTTATCTGACAACTAAAGATCAGTAATATTATCTGACAACTAAAGATCAGTAATATTATCTGACAACTAAAGATCAGTAATGTTATCTGACAACTAAAGATCAGTAATGTTATCTGACAACTAAAGATCAGTAATGTTATCTGACAACTAAAGATCAGTAATATTATCTGACAACTAAAGATCAGTAATGTTATCTGACAACTAAAGATCAGTAATGTTATCTGACAACTAAATATCAGTAATGTTATCTGACAACTGGAGACCAGTAATGTTATCTGACAACTAAAGATCAGTAATATTATCTGACAACTAAAGATCTGTAATGTTATCTGACAACTAAAGATCAGTAATGTTATCTGACAACTAAACATCAGTAATGTTATCTGACAACTAAAGATCAGTAATATTATCTGACAACTAAAGATCAGTAATGTTATCTGACAACTAAAGATCAGTAATATTATTTGACAACTGTAGATCTGTAATGTTATCTGACAACTAAAGATCAGCAATGTTATCTGACAACTAAAGATCAGTAATATTATCTGACAACTAAAGATCAGTAATGTTATCTGACAACTAAAGATCAGTAATGTTATCTGACAACTGGAGACCAGTAATGTTATCTGACAACTAAAGATCAGTAATGTTATCTGACAACTAAAGATCAGTAATGTTATCTGACAACTAAAGATCAGTAATGTTATCTGACAACTAAAGATCAGTAATATTATCTGACAACTGAAGATCTGTAATGTTATCTGACAACTAAAGATCAGTAATATTATCTGACAACTGAAGATCTGTAATGTTATCTGACAACTAAAGATCAGTAATGTTATCAGACAACTAAAGATCAGTAATGTTATCTGACAACTAAATATCAGTAATGTTATCTGACAACTGGAGACCAGTAATGTTATCTGACAACTAAAGATCAGTAATGTTATCTGACAACTAAAGATCAGTAATGTTATCTGACAACTAAAGATCTGTAATGTTATCTGACAACTAAAGATCTTTAATGTTATCTGACAACTAAAGATCAGTAATGTTATCTGACAACTAAAGATCAGTAATGTTATCTGACAACTAAAGATCAGTAATATTATTTGACAACTGTAGATCTGTAATGTTATCTGACAACTAAAGATCAGCAATGTTATCTGACAACTAAAGATCAGTAATATTATCTGACAACTAAAGATCAGTAATGTTATCTGACAACTAAAGATCAGTAATGTTATCTGACAACTGGAGACCAGTAATGTTATCTGACAACTAAAGATCAGTAATGTTATCTGACAACTAAAGATCAGTAATGTTATCTGACAACTAAAGATCAGTAATGTTATCTGACAACTAAAGATCAGTAATATTATCTGACAACTGAAGATCTGTAATGTTATCTGATAACTAAAGATCAGTAATATTATCTGACAACTGAAGATCTGTAATGTTATCTGACAACTAAAGATCAGTAATGTTATCTGACAACTAAAGATCAGTAATGTTATCTGACAACTAAATATCAGTAATGTTATCTGACAACTGGAGACCAGTAATGTTATCTGACAACTAAAGATCAGTAATGTTATCTGACAACTAAAGATCAGTAATGTTATCTGACAACTAAAGATCAGTAATGTTATCTGACAACTAAAGATCTGTAATGTTATCTGACAACTAAAGATCTTTAATGTTATCTGACAACTAAAGATCAGTAATGTTATCTGACAACTAAAGATCTGTAATGTTATCTGACAACTAAAGATCAGTAATGTTATCTGACAACTAAAGATCTGTAATGTTATCTGACAACTAAAGATCAGTAATATTATCTGACAACTAAAGATCAGTAATGTTATCTGACAACTAAAGATCAGTAATGTTATCTGACAACTAAATATCAGTAATGTTATCTGACAACTAAATATCAGTAATGTTATCTGACAACTGGAGACCAGTAATGTTATCTGACAACTAAAGATCAGCAATGTTATCTGACAACTAAAGATCAGTAATATTATCTGACAACTAAAGATCAGTAATATTATCTGACAACTAAAGATCAGTAATGTTATCTGACAACTAAAGATCAGTAATGTTATCTGACAACTAAAGATCAGTAATATTATCTGACAACTAAAGATCAGTAATGTTATCTGACAACTAAAGATCAGTAATGTTATCTGACAACTAAAGATCAGTAATGTTATCTGACAACTAAAGATCAGTAATGTTATCTGACAACTAAAGATCTGTAATGTTATCTGACAACTAAAGATCTGTAATGTTATCTGACAACTAAAGATCAGTAATGTTATCTGACAACTAAAGATCTGTAAATTTTATCTGACAACTAAAGATCTGTAATGTTATCTGACAACTAAAGATCAGTAATATTATCTGACAACTGAAGATCTGTAATGTTATCTGACAACTAAAGATCAGTAATGTTATCTGACAACTAAAGATTAGTAATGTTATCTGACAACAAAAGATCAGTAATATTATCTGACAACTGAAGATCTGTAATGTTATCTGACAACTAAAGATCAGTAATGTTATCTGACAACTAAATATCAGTAATGTTATCTGACAACTGGAGACCAGTAATGTTATCTGACAACTAAAGATCAGTAATGTTATCTGACAACTAAAGATCAGTAATGTTATCTGACAACTAAAGATCTGTAATGTTATCTGACAACTAAAGATCTTTAATGTTATCTGACAACTAAAGATTAGTAATGGTATCTGACAACTAAAGATCTGTAATGTTATCTGACAACTAAAGATCAGTAATGTTATCTGACAACTAAAGATCTGTAATGTTATCTGACAACTAAAGATCAGTAATATTATCTGACAACTAAAGATCAGTAATGTTATCTGACAACTAAAGATCAGTAATGTTATCTGACAACTAAATATCAGTAATGTTATCTGACAACTAAATATCAGTAATGTTATCTGACATCTGGAGACCAGTAATGTTATCTGACAACTAAAGATCATCAATGTTATCTGACAACTAAAGATCAGTAATATTATCTGACAACTAAAGATCAGTAATATTATCTGACAACTAAAGATCAGTAATGTTATCTGACAACTAAAGATCAGTAATATTATCTGACAACTGAAGATCTGTAATGTTATCTGACAACTAAAGATCAGTAATGTTATCTGACAACTAAAGATCAGTAATGTTATCTGACAACTGGAGACCAGTAATGTTATCTGACAACTAAAGATCAGTAATGTTATCTGACAACTAAAGATCAGTAATGTTATCTGACAACTAAAGATCAGTAATGTTATCTGACAACTAAAGATCAGTAATATTATCTGACAACTGAAGATCTGTAATGTTATCTGACAACTAAAGATCAGTAATGTTATCTGACAACTAAATATCAGTAATGTTATCTGACAACTGGAGACCAGTAATGTTATCTGACAACTAAAGATCAGTAATGTTATCTGACAACTAAAGATCAGTAATGTTATCTGACAACTAAAGATCTGTAATGTTATCTGACAACTAAAGATCTTTAATGTTATCTGACAACTAAAGATTAGTAATGGTATCTGACAACTAAAGATCTGTAATGTTATCTGACAACTAAAGATCAGTAATGTTATCTGACAACTAAAGATCTGTAATGTTATCTGACAACTAAAGATCAGTAATATTATCTGACAACTAAAGATCAGTAATGTTATCTGACAACTAAAGATCAGTAATGTTATCTGACAACTAAATATCAGTAATGTTATCTGACAACTAAATATCAGTAATGTTATCTGACAACTGGAGACCAGTAATGTTATCTGACAACTAAAGATCAGCAATGTTATCTGACAACTAAAGATCAGTAATATTATCTGACAACTAAAGATCAGTAATATTATCTGACAACTAAAGATCAGTAATGTTATCTGACATCTAAAGATCAGTAATATTATCTGACAACTGAAGATCTGTAATGTTATCTGACAACTAAAGATCAGTAATGTTATCTGACAACTAAAGATCAGTAATGTTATCTGACAACTGGAGACCAGTAATGTTATCTGACAACTAAAGATCAGTAATGTTATCTGACAACTAAAGATCAGTAATGTTATCTGACAACTAAAGATCAGTAATGTTATCTGACAACTAAAGATCAGTAATATTATCTGACAACTGAAGATCTGTAATGTTATCTGACAACTAAAGATCAGCAATGTTATCTGACAACTAAAGATCAGTAATGTTATCTGACAACTAAAGATCAGTAATGTTATCTGACAACTAAAGATCAGTAATGTTATCTGACAACTAAAGATCAGTAATGTTATCTGACAACTAAAGATCAGTAATATTATCTGACAACTGAAGATCTGTAATGTTATCTGACAACTAAAGATCAGTAATATTATCTGACAACTGAAGATCTGTAATGTTATCTGACAACTAAAGATCAGTAATGTTATCTTACAACTAAAGATCAGTAATGTTATCTGACAACTAAAGATCAGTAATATTATCTGACAACTAAATATCAGTAATGTTATCTGACAACTGGAGACCAGTAATGTTATCTGACAAATAAAGATCAATAATATTATCTGACAACTAAATATCAGTAATGTTATCTGACAACTAAAGATCAGTAATATTATCTGACAACTAAAGATCAGTAATGTTATCTGACAACTAAAGATCAGTAATGTTATCTGACAACTAAATATCAGTAATGTTATCTGACAACTGGAGACCAGTAATGTTATCTGACAACTAAAGATCAGCAATGTTATCTGACAACTAAAGATCAGTAATATTATCTGACAACTAAAGATCAGTAATATTATCTGACAACTAAAGATCAGTAATGTTATCTGACAACTAAAGATCAGTAATATTATCTGACAACTGAAGATCTGTAATGTTATCTGACAACTAAAGATCAGCAATGTTATCTGACAACTAAAGATCAGTAATATTATCTGACAACTAAAGATCAGTAATATTATCTGACAACTAAAGATCAGTAATGTTATCTGACAACTAAAGATCAGTAATATTATCTGACAACTGAAGATCTGTAATGTTATCTGACAACTAAAGATCAGTAATGTTATCTGACAACTAAAGATCAGTAATGTTATCTGACAACTGGAGACCAGTAATGTTATCTGACAACTAAAGATCAGTAATGTTATCTGACAACTAAAGATCAGTAATGTTATCTGACAACTAAAGATCAGTAATATTATCTGACAACTGAAGATCTGTAATGTTATCTGACAACTAAAGATCAGTAATGTTATCTGACAACTAAAGATCAGTAATGTTATCTGACAACTGGAGACCAGTAATGTTATCTGACAACTAAAGATCAGTAATGTTATCTGACAACTAAAGATCAGTAATGTTATCTGACAACTAAAGATCAGTAATGTTATCTGACAACTAAAGATCAGTAATATTATCTGACAACTGAAGATCTGTAATGTTATCTGACAACTAAAGATCAGCAATGTTATCTGACAACTAAAGATCAGTAATGTTATCTGACAACTAAAGATCAGTAATGTTATCTGACAACTAAAGATCAGTAATGTTATCTGACAACTAAAGATCAGTAATGTTATCTGACAACTAAAGATCAGTAATATTATCTGACAACTGAAGATCTGTAATGTTATCTGACAACTAAAGATCAGTAATATTATCTGACAACTGAAGATCTGTAATGTTATCTGACAACTAAAGATCAGTAATGTTATCTTACAACTAAAGATCAGTAATGTTATCTGACAACTAAAGATCAGTAATATTATCTGACAACTAAATATCAGTAATGTTATCTGACAACTGGAGACCAGTAATGTTATCTGACAAATAAAGATCAATAATATTATCTGACAACTAAATATCAGTAATGTTATCTGACAACTAAAGATCAGTAATATTATCTGACAACTAAAGATCAGTAATGTTATCTGACAACTAAAGATCAGTAATGTTATCTGACAACTAAATATCAGTAATGTTATCTGACAACTGGAGACCAGTAATGTTATCTGACAACTAAAGATCAGCAATGTTATCTGACAACTAAAGATCAGTAATATTATCTGACAACTAAAGATCAGTAATATTATCTGACAACTAAAGATCAGTAATGTTATCTGACAACTAAAGATCAGTAATATTATCTGACAACTGAAGATCTGTAATGTTATCTGACAACTAAAGATCAGCAATGTTATCTGACAACTAAAGATCAGTAATATTATCTGACAACTAAAGATCAGTAATATTATCTGACAACTAAAGATCAGTAATGTTATCTGACAACTAAAGATCAGTAATATTATCTGACAACTGAAGATCTGTAATGTTATCTGACAACTAAAGATCAGTAATGTTATCTGACAACTAAAGATCAGTAATGTTATCTGACAACTGGAGACCAGTAATGTTATCTGACAACTAAAGATCAGTAATGTTATCTGACAACTAAAGATCAGTAATGTTATCTGACAACTAAAGATCAGTAATATTATCTGACAACTGAAGATCTGTAATGTTATCTGACAACTAAAGATCAGCAATGTTATCTGACAACTAAAGATCAGTAATATTATCTGACAACTAAAGATCAGTAATGTTATCTGACAACTAAAGATCAGCAATGTTATCTGACAACTAAAGATCAGTAATATTATCTGACAACTAAAGATCAGTAATATTATCTGACAACTAAAGATCAGTAATGTTATCTGACAACTAAAGATCAGTAATATTATCTGACAACTGAAGATCTGTAATGTTATCTGACAACTAAAGATCAGTAATGTTATCTGACAACTAAAGATCAGTAATGTTATCTGACAACTGGAGACCAGTAATGTTATCTGACAACTAAAGATCAGTAATGTTATCTGACAACTAAAGATCAGTAATGTTATCTGACAACTAAAGATCAGTAATGTTATCTGACAACTAAAGATCAGTAATATTATCTGACAACTGAAGCTATGTAATGTTATCTGACAACTAAAGATCAGCAATGTTATCTGACAACTAAAGATCAGTAATATTATCTGACAACTAAAGATCAGTAATATTAGCTGACAACTAAAGATCAGTAATGTTATCTGACAACTAAAGATCAGTAATGTTATCTGACAACTAAAGATCAGTAATGTTATCTGACAACTAAAGATCAGTAATATTATCTGACAACTAAAGATCAGTAATGTTATCTGACAACTAAAGATCAGTAATGTTATCTGACAACTAAATATCAGTAATGTTATCTGACAACTGGAGACCAGTAATGTTATCTGACAACTAAAGATCAGTAATATTATCTGACAACTAAAGATCTGTAATGTTATCTGACAACTAAAGATCAGTAATGTTATCTGACAACTAAACATCAGTAATGTTATCTGACAACTAAAGATCAGTAATATTATCTGACAACTAAAGATCAGTAATGTTATCTGACAACTAAAGATCAGTAATATTATTTGACAACTGTAGATCTGTAATGTTATCTGACAACTAAAGATCAGCAATGTTATCTGACAACTAAAGATCAGTAATATTATCTGACAACTAAAGATCAGTAATGTTATCTGACAACTAAAGATCAGTAATGTTATCTGACAACTGGAGACCAGTAATGTTATCTGACAACTAAAGATCAGTAATGTTATCTGACAACTAAAGATCAGTAATGTTATCTGACAACTAAAGATCAGTAATGTTATCTGACAACTAAAGATCAGTAATATTATCTGACAACTGAAGATCTGTAATGTTATCTGACAACTAAAGATCAGTAATATTATCTGACAACTGAAGATCTGTAATGTTATCTGACAACTAAAGATCAGTAATGTTATCAGACAACTAAAGATCAGTAATGTTATCTGACAACTAAAGATCAGTAATGTTATCTGTCAACTAAAGATCAGTAATGTTATCTGACAACTGGAGACCAGTAATGTTATCTGACAACTAAAGATCAGTAATGTTATCTGACAACTAAAGATCAGTAATGTTATCTGACAACTAAAGATCAGTAATGTTATCTGACAACTAAAGATCAGTAATATTATCTGACAACTGAAGATCTGTAATGTTATCTGACAACTAAAGATCAGCAATGTTATCTGACAACTAAAGATCAGTAATGTTATCTGACAACTAAAGATCAGTAATGTTATCTGACAACTAAAGATCAGTAATGTTATCTGACAACTAAAGATCAGTAATGTTATCTGACAACTAAAGATCAGTAATATTATCTGACAACTGAAGATCTGTAATGTTATCTGACAACTAAAGATCAGTAATATTATCTGACAACTGAAGATCTGTAATGTTATCTGACAACTAAAGATCAGTAATGTTATCTTACAACTAAAGATCAGTAATGTTATCTGACAACTAAAGATCAGTAATATTATCTGACAACTAAATATCAGTAATGTTATCTGACAACTGGAGACCAGTAATGTTATCTGACAAATAAAGATCAATAATATTATCTGACAACTAAATATCAGTAATGTTATCTGACAACTAAAGATCAGTAATATTATCTGACAACTAAAGATCAGTAATGTTATCTGACAACTAAAGATCAGTAATGTTATCTGACAACTAAATATCAGTAATGTTATCTGACAACTGGAGACCAGTAATGTTATCTGACAACTAAAGATCAGCAATGTTATCTGACAACTAAAGATCAGTAATATTATCTGACAACTAAAGATCAGTAATATTATCTGACAACTAAAGATCAGTAATGTTATCTGACAACTAAAGATCAGTAATATTATCTGACAACTGAAGATCTGTAATGTTATCTGACAACTAAAGATCAGCAATGTTATCTGACAACTAAAGATCAGTAATATTATCTGACAACTAAAGATCAGTAATATTATCTGACAACTAAAGATCAGTAATGTTATCTGACAACTAAAGATCAGTAATATTATCTGACAACTGAAGATCTGTAATGTTATCTGACAACTAAAGATCAGTAATGTTATCTGACAACTAAAGATCAGTAATGTTATCTGACAACTGGAGACCAGTAATGTTATCTGACAACTAAAGATCAGTAATGTTATCTGACAACTAAAGATCAGTAATGTTATCTGACAACTAAAGATCAGTAATATTATCTGACAACTGAAGATCTGTAATGTTATCTGACAACTAAAGATCAGCAATGTTATCTGACAACTAAAGATCAGTAATATTATCTGACAACTAAAGATCAGTAATGTTATCTGACAACTAAAGATCAGCAATGTTATCTGACAACTAAAGATCAGTAATATTATCTGACAACTAAAGATCAGTAATATTATCTGACAACTAAAGATCAGTAATGTTATCTGACAACTAAAGATCAGTAATATTATCTGACAACTGAAGATCTGTAATGTTATCTGACAACTAAAGATCAGTAATGTTATCTGACAACTAAAGATCAGTAATGTTATCTGACAACTGGAGACCAGTAATGTTATCTGACAACTAAAGATCAGTAATGTTATCTGACAACTAAAGATCAGTAATGTTATCTGACAACTAAAGATCAGTAATGTTATCTGACAACTAAAGATCAGTAATATTATCTGACAACTGAAGCTATGTAATGTTATCTGACAACTAAAGATCAGCAATGTTATCTGACAACTAAAGATCAGTAATATTATCTGACAACTAAAGATCAGTAATATTAGCTGACAACTAAAGATCAGTAATGTTATCTGACAACTAAAGATCAGTAATGTTATCTGACAACTAAAGATCAGTAATGTTATCTGACAACTAAAGATCAGTAATATTATCTGACAACTAAAGATCAGTAATGTTATCTGACAACTAAAGATCAGTAATGTTATCTGACAACTAAATATCAGTAATGTTATCTGACAACTGGAGACCAGTAATGTTATCTGACAACTAAAGATCAGTAATATTATCTGACAACTAAAGATCTGTAATGTTATCTGACAACTAAAGATCAGTAATGTTATCTGACAACTAAACATCAGTAATGTTATCTGACAACTAAAGATCAGTAATATTATCTGACAACTAAAGATCAGTAATGTTATCTGACAACTAAAGATCAGTAATATTATTTGACAACTGTAGATCTGTAATGTTATCTGACAACTAAAGATCAGCAATGTTATCTGACAACTAAAGATCAGTAATATTATCTGACAACTAAAGATCAGTAATGTTATCTGACAACTAAAGATCAGTAATGTTATCTGACAACTGGAGACCAGTAATGTTATCTGACAACTAAAGATCAGTAATGTTATCTGACAACTAAAGATCAGTAATGTTATCTGACAACTAAAGATCAGTAATGTTATCTGACAACTAAAGATCAGTAATATTATCTGACAACTGAAGATCTGTAATGTTATCTGACAACTAAAGATCAGTAATATTATCTGACAACTGAAGATCTGTAATGTTATCTGACAACTAAAGATCAGTAATGTTATCAGACAACTAAAGATCAGTAATGTTATCTGACAACTAAATATCAGTAATGTTATCTGACAACTGGAGACCAGTAATGTTATCTGACAACTAAAGATCAGTAATGTTATCTGACAACTAAAGATCAGTAATGTTATCTGACAACTAAAGATCTGTAATGTTATCTGACAACTAAAGATCTTTAATGTTATCTGACAACTAAAGATCAGTAATGTTATCTGACAACTAAAGATCTGTAATGTTATCTGACAACTAAAGATCAGTAATGTTATCTGACAACTAAAGATCTGTAATGTTATCTGACAACTAAAGATCAGTAATATTATCTGACAACTAAAGATCAGTAATGTTATCTGACAACTAAAGATCAGTAATGTTATCTGACAACTAAATATCAGTAATGTTATCTGACAACTAAATATCAGTAATGTTATCTGACAACTGGAGACCAGTAATGTTATCTGACAACTAAAGATCAGCAATGTTATCTGACAACTAAAGATCAGTAATATTATCTGACAACTAAAGATCAGTAATATTATCTGACAACTAAAGATCAGTAATGTTATCTGACAACTAAAGATCAGTAATGTTATCTGACAACTAAAGATCAGTAATATTATCTGACAACTAAAGATCAGTAATGTTATCTGACAACTAAAGATCAGTAATGTTATCTGACAACTAAAGATCAGTAATGTTATCTGACAACTAAAGATCAGTAATGTTATCTGACAACTAAAGATCTGTAATGTTATCTGACAACTAAAGATCTGTAATGTTATCTGACAACTAAAGATCAGTAATGTTATCTGACAACTAAAGATCTGTAAATTTTATCTGACAACTAAAGATCTGTAATGTTATCTGACAACTAAAGATCAGTAATATTATCTGACAACTGAAGATCTGTAATGTTATCTGACAACTAAAGATCAGTAATGTTATCTGACAACTAAAGATTAGTAATGTTATCTGACAACAAAAGATCAGTAATATTATCTGACAACTGAAGATCTGTAATGTTATCTGACAACTAAAGATCAGTAATGTTATCTGACAACTAAATATCAGTAATGTTATCTGACAACTGGAGACCAGTAATGTTATCTGACAACTAAAGATCAGTAATGTTATCTGACAACTAAAGATCAGTAATGTTATCTGACAACTAAAGATCTGTAATGTTATCTGACAACTAAAGATCTTTAATGTTATCTGACAACTAAAGATTAGTAATGGTATCTGACAACTAAAGATCTGTAATGTTATCTGACAACTAAAGATCAGTAATGTTATCTGACAACTAAAGATCTGTAATGTTATCTGACAACTAAAGATCAGTAATATTATCTGACAACTAAAGATCAGTAATGTTATCTGACAACTAAAGATCAGTAATGTTATCTGACAACTAAATATCAGTAATGTTATCTGACAACTAAATATCAGTAATGTTATCTGACAACTGGAGACCAGTAATGTTATCTGACAACTAAAGATCAGCAATGTTATCTGACAACTAAAGATCAGTAATATTATCTGACAACTAAAGATCAGTAATATTATCTGACAACTAAAGATCAGTAATGTTATCTGACAACTAAAGATCAGTAATATTATCTGACAACTGAAGATCTGTAATGTTATCTGACAACTAAAGATCAGTAATGTTATCTGACAACTAAAGATCAGTAATGTTATCTGACAACTGGAGACCAGTAATGTTATCTGACAACTAAAGATCAGTAATGTTATCTGACAACTAAAGATCAGTAATGTTATCTGACAACTAAAGATCAGTAATGTTATCTGACAACTAAAGATCAGTAATATTATCTGACAACTGAAGATCTGTAATGTTATCTGACAACTAAAGATCAGTAATGTTATCTGACAACTAAATATCAGTAATGTTATCTGACAACTGGAGACCAGTAATGTTATCTGACAACTAAAGATCAGTAATGTTATCTGACAACTAAAGATCAGTAATGTTATCTGACAACTAAAGATCTGTAATGTTATCTGACAACTAAAGATCTTTAATGTTATCTGACAACTAAAGATTAGTAATGGTATCTGACAACTAAAGATCTGTAATGTTATCTGACAACTAAAGATCAGTAATGTTATCTGACAACTAAAGATCTGTAATGTTATCTGACAACTAAAGATCAGTAATATTATCTGACAACTAAAGATCAGTAATGTTATCTGACAACTAAAGATCAGTAATGTTATCTGACAACTAAATATCAGTAATGTTATCTGACAACTAAATATCAGTAATGTTATCTGACAACTGGAGACCAGTAATGTTATCTGACAACTAAAGATCAGCAATGTTATCTGACAACTAAAGATCAGTAATATTATCTGACAACTAAAGATAAGTAATATTATCTGACAACTAAAGATCAGTAATGTTATCTGACAACTAAAGATCAGTAATATTATCTGACAACTGAAGATCTGTAATGTTATCTGACAACTAAAGATCAGTAATGTTATCTGACAACTAAAGATCAGTAATGTTATCTGACAACTGGAGACCAGTAATGTTATCTGACAACTAAAGATCAGTAATGTTATCTGACAACTAAAGATCAGTAATGTTATCTGACAACTAAAGATCAGTAATGTTATCTGACAACTAAAGATCAGTAATATTATCTGACAACTGAAGATCTGTAATGTTATCTGACAACTAAAGATCAGCAATGTTATCTGACAACTAAAGATCAGTAATGTTATCTGACAACTAAAGATCAGTAATGTTATCTGACAACTAAAGATCAGTAATGTTATCTGACAACTAAAGATCAGTAATGTTATCTGACAACTAAAGATCAGTAATATTATCTGACAACTGAAGATCTGTAATGTTATCTGACAACTAAAGATCAGTAATATTATCTGACAACTGAAGATCTGTAATGTTATCTGACAACTAAAGATCAGTAATGTTATCTTACAACTAAAGATCAGTAATGTTATCTGACAACTAAAGATCAGTAATATTATCTGACAACTAAATATCAGTAATGTTATCTGACAACTGGAGACCAGTAATGTTATCTGACAAATAAAGATCAATAATATTATCTGACAACTAAATATCAGTAATTTTATCTGACAACTAAAGATCAGTAATATTATCTGACAACTAAAGATCAGTAATGTTATCTGACAACTAAAGATCAGTAATGTTATCTGACAACTAAATATCAGTAATGTTATCTGACAACTGGAGACCAGTAATGTTATCTGACAACTAAAGATCAGCAATGTTATCTGACAACTAAAGATCAGTAATATTATCTGACAACTAAAGATCAGTAATATTATCTGACAACTAAAGATCAGTAATGTTATCTGACAACTAAAGATCAGTAATATTATCTGACAACTGAAGATCTGTAATGTTATCTGACAACTAAAGATCAGCAATGTTATCTGACAACTAAAGATCAGTAATATTATCTGACAACTAAAGATCAGTAATATTATCTGACAACTAAAGATCAGTAATGTTATCTGACAACTAAAGATCAGTAATATTATCTGACAACTGAAGATCTGTAATGTTATCTGACAACTAAAGATCAGTAATGTTATCTGACAACTAAAGATCAGTAATGTTATCTGACAACTGGAGACCAGTAATGTTATCTGACAACTAAAGATCAGTAATGTTATCTGACAACTAAAGATCAGTAATGTTATCTGACAACTAAAGATCAGTAATATTATCTGACAACTGAAGATCTGTAATGTTATCTGACAACTAAAGATCAGCAATGTTATCTGACAACTAAAGATCAGTAATATTATCTGACAACTAAAGATCAGTAATGTTATCTGACAACTAAAGATCAGCAATGTTATCTGACAACTAAAGATCAGTAATATTATCTGACAACTAAAGATCAGTAATATTATCTGACAACTAAAGATCAGTAATGTTATCTGACAACTAAAGATCAGTAATATTATCTGACAACTGAAGATCTGTAATGTTATCTGACAACTAAAGATCAGTAATGTTATCTGACAACTAAAGATCAGTAATGTTATCTGACAACTGGAGACCAGTAATGTTATCTGACAACTAAAGATCAGTAATGTTATCTGACAACTAAAGATCAGTAATGTTATCTGACAACTAAAGATCAGTAATGTTATCTGACAACTAAAGATCAGTAATATTATCTGACAACTGAAGCTATGTAATGTTATCTGACAACTAAAGATCAGCAATGTTATCTGACAACTAAAGATCAGTAATATTATCTGACAACTAAAGATCAGTAATATTATCTGACAACTAAAGATCAGTAATGTTATCTGACAACTAAAGATCAGTAATGTTATCTGACAACTAAAGATCAGTAATGTTATCTGACAACTAAAGATCAGTAATATTATCTGACAACTAAAGATCAGTAATGTTATCTGACAACTAAAGATCAGTAATGTTATCTGACAACTAAATATCAGTAATGTTATCTGACAACTGGAGACCAGTAATGTTATCTGACAACTAAAGATCAGTAATATTATCTGACAACTAAAGATCTGTAATGTTATCTGACAACTAAAGATCAGTAATTTTATCTGACAACTAAACATCAGTAATGTTATCTGACAACTAAAGATCAGTAATATTATCTGACAACTAAAGATCAGTAATGTTATCTGACAACTAAAGATCAGTAATATTATTTGACAACTGTAGATCTGTAATGTTATCTGACAACTAAAGATCAGCAATGTTATCTGACAACTAAAGATCAGTAATATTATCTGACAACTAAAGATCAGTAATGTTATCTGACAACTAAAGATCAGTAATGTTATCTGACAACTGGAGACCAGTAATGTTATCTGACAACTAAAGATCAGTAATGTTATCTGACAACTAAAGATCAGTAATGTTATCTGACAACTAAAGATCAGTAATGTTATCTGACAACTAAAGATCAGTAATATTATCTGACAACTGAAGATCTGTAATGTTATCTGACAACTAAAGATCAGTAATATTATCTGACAACTGAAGATCTGTAATGTTATCTGACAACTAAAGATCAGTAATGTTATCAGACAACTAAAGATCAGTAATGTTATCTGACAACTAAATATCAGTAATGTTATCTGACAACTGGAGACCAGTAATGTTATCTGACAACTAAAGATCAGTAATGTTATCTGACAACTAAAGATCAGTAATGTTATCTGACAACTAAAGATCTGTAATGTTATCTGACAACTAAAGATCTTTAATGTTATCTGACAACTAAAGATCAGTAATGTTATCTGACAACTAAAGATCTGTAATGTTATCTGACAACTAAAGATCAGTAATGTTATCTGACAACTAAAGATCTGTAATGTTATCTGACAACTAAAGATCAGTAATATTATCTGACAACTAAAGATCAGTAATGTTATCTGACAACTAAAGATCAGTAATGTTATCTGACAACTAAATATCAGTAATGTTATCTGACAACTAAATATCAGTAATGTTATCTGACAACTGGAGACCAGTAATGTTATCTGACAACTAAAGATCAGCAATGTTATCTGACAACTAAAGATCAGTAATATTATCTGACAACTAAAGATCAGTAATATTATCTGACAACTAAAGATCAGTAATGTTATCTGACAACTAAAGATCAGTAATGTTATCTGACAACTAAAGATCAGTAATGTTATCTGACAACTAAAGATCAGTAATGTTATCTGACAACTAAAGATCAGTAATATTATCTGACAACTGAAGATCTGTAATGTTATCTGACAACTAAAGATCAGTAATATTATCTGACAACTGAAGATCTGTAATGTTATCTGACAACTAAAGATCAGTAATGTTATCTGACAACTAAAGATCAGTAATGTTATCTGACAACTAAATATCAGTAATGTTATCTGACAACTGGAGACCAGTAATGTTATCTGACAACTAAAGATCAGTAATGTTATCTGACAACTAAAGATCAGTAATGTTATCTGACAACTAAAGATCTGTAATGTTATCTGACAACTAAAGATCTTTAATGTTATCTGACAACTAAAGATCAGTAATGTTATCTGACAACTAAAGATCTGTAATGTTATCTGACAACTAAAGATCAGTAATGTTATCTGACAACTAAAGATCTGTAATGTTATCTGACAACTAAAGATCAGTAATATTATCTGACAACTAAAGATCAGTAATGTTATCTGACAACTAAAGATCAGTAATGTTATCTGACAACTAAATATCAGTAATGTTATCTGACAACTAAATATCAGTAATGTTATCTGACAACTGGAGACCAGTAATGTTATCTGACAACTAAAGATCAGCAATGTTATCTGACAACTAAAGATCAGTAATATTATCTGACAACTAAAGATCAGTAATATTATCTGACAACTAAAGATCAGTAATGTTATCTGACAACTAAAGATCAGTAATGTTATCTGACAACTAAAGATCAGTAATATTATCTGACAACTAAAGATGAGTAATGTTATCTGACAACTAAAGATCAGTAATGTTATCTGACAACTAAAGATCAGTAATGTTATCTGACAACTAAAGATCAGTAATGTTATCTGACAACTAAAGATCTGTAATGTTATCTGACAACTAAAGATCTGTAATGTTATCTGACAACTAAAGATCAGTAATGTTATCTGACAACTAAAGATCTGTAAATTTTATCTGACAACTAAAGATCTGTAATGTTATCTGACAACTAAAGATCAGTAATATTATCTGACAACTGAAGATCTGTAATGTTATCTGACAACTAAAGATCAGTAATGTTATCTGACAACTAAAGATTAGTAATGTTATCTGACAACAAAAGATCAGTAATATTATCTGACAACTGAAGATCTGTAATGTTATCTGACAACTAAAGATCAGTAATGTTATCTGACAACTAAATATCAGTAATGTTATCTGACAACTGGAGACCAGTAATGTTATCTGACAACTAAAGATCAGTAATGTTATCTGACAACTAAAGATCAGTAATGTTATCTGACAACTAAAGATCTGTAATGTTATCTGACAACTAAAGATCTTTAATGTTATCTGACAACTAAAGATTAGTAATGTTATCTGACAACTAAAGATCTGTAATGTTATCTGACAACTAAAGATCAGTAATGTTATCTGACAACTAAAGATCTGTAATGTTATCTGACAACTAAAGATCAGTAATATTATCTGACAACTAAAGATCAGTAATGTTATCTGACAACTAAAGATCAGTAATGTTATCTGACAACTAAATATCAGTAATGTTATCTGACAACTAAATATCAGTAATGTTATCTGACAACTGGAGACCAGTAATGTTATCTGACAACTAAAGATCAGCAATGTTATCTGACAACTAAAGATCAGTAATATTATCTGACAACTAAAGATCAGTAATATTATCTGACAACTAAAGATCAGTAATGTTATCTGACAACTAAAGATCAGTAATATTATCTGACAACTGAAGATCTGTAATTTTATCTGACAACTAAAGATCAGTAATGTTATCTGACAACTAAAGATCAGTAATGTTATCTGACAACTGGAGACCAGTAATGTTATCTGACAACTAAAGATCAGTAATGTTATCTGACAACTAAAGATCAGTAATGTTATCTGACAACTAAAGATCAGTAATGTTATCTGACAACTAAAGATCAGTAATATTATCTGACAACTGAAGATCTGTAATGTTATCTGACAACTAAAGATCAGCAATGTTATCTGACAACTAAAGATCAGCAATGTTATCTGACAACTAAAGATCAGTAATGTTATCTGACAACTAAAGATCAGTAATGTTATCTGACAACTAAAGATCAGTAATGTTATCTGACAACTAAAGATCAGTAATATTATCTGACAACTGAAGATCTGTAATGTTATCTGACAACTAAAGATCAGTAATATTATCTGACAACTGAAGATCTGTAATGTTATCTGACAACTAAAGATCAGTAATGTTATCTTACAACTAAAGATCAGTAATGTTATCTGACAACTAAAGATCAGTAATATTATCTGACAACTAAATATCAGTAATGTTATCTGACAACTGGAGACCAGTAATGTTATCTGACAAATAAAGATCAGTAATATTATCTGACAACTAAATATCAGTAATGTTATCTGACAACTAAAGATCAGTAATATTATCTGACAACTAAAGATCAGTAATGTTATCTGACAACTAAAGATCAGTAATGTTATCTGACAACTAAATATCAGTAATGTTATCTGACAACTGGAGACCAGTAATGTTATCTGACAACTAAAGATCAGCAATGTTATCTGACAACTAAAGATCAGTAATATTATCTGACAACTAAAGATCAGTAATATTATCTGACAACTAAAGATCAGTAATGTTATCTGACAACTAAAGATCAGTAATATTATCTGACAACTGAAGATCTGTAATGTTATCTGACAACTAAAGATCAGTAATGTTATCTGACAACTAAAGATCAGTAATGTTATCTGACAACTGGAGACCAGTAATGTTATCTGACAACTAAAGATCAGTAATGTTATCTGACAACTAAAGATCAGTAATGTTATCTGACAACTAAAGATCAGTAATGTTATCTGACAACTGGAGACCAGTAATGTTATCTGACAACTAAAGATCAGCAATGTTATCTGACAACTAAAGATCAGTAATATTATCTGACAACTAAAGATCAGTAATGTTATCTGACAACTAAAGATCAGCAATGTTATCTGACAACTAAAGATCAGTAATGTTATCTGACAACTGAAGATCTGTAATGTTATCTGACAACTAAAGATCAGTAATGTTATCTGACAACTAAAGATCAGTAATGTTATCTGACAACTGGAGACCAGTAATGTTATCTGACAACTAAAGATTAGTAATGTTATCTGACAACTAAAGATCAGTAATGTTATCTGACAACTAAAGATCAGTAATGTTATCTGACAACTAAAGATCAGTAATATTATCTGACAACTGAAGATCTGTAATGTTATCTGACAACTAAAGATCAGCAATGTTATCTGACAACTAAAGATCAGTAGTATTATCTGACAACTAAAGATCAGTAATGTTATCTGACAACAAAAGATCAGTAATGTTATCTGACAACTAAAGATCAGTAATGTTATCTGACAACTAAAGATCAGTAATGTTATCTGACAACTAAAGATCAGTAATATTATCTGACAACTAAAGATCAGTAATGTTATCTGACAACTAAAGATCAGTAATGTTATCTGACAACTAAATATCAGTAATGTTATCTGACAACTGGAGACCAGTAATGTTATCTGACAACTAAAGATCAGTAATGTTATCTGACAACTAAAGATCAGTAATATTATCTGACAACTGAAGATCTGTAATGTTATCTGACAACTAAAGATCAGCAATGTTATCTGACAACTAAAGATCAGTAATATTATCTGACAACTAAAGATCAGTAATGTTATCTGACAACTAAAGATCAGCAATGTTATCTGACAACTAAAGATCAGTAATATTATCTGACAACTAAAGATCAGTAATATTATCTGACAACTAAAGATCAGTAATGTTATCTGACAACTAAAGATCAGTAATATTATCTGACAACTGAAGATCTGTAATGTTATCTGACAACTAAAGATCAGTAATGTTATCTGACAACTAAAGATCAGTAATGTTATCTGACAACTGGAGACCAGTAATGTTATCTGACAACTAAAGATCAGTAATGTTATCTGACAACTAAAGATCAGTAATGTTATCTGACAACTAAAGATCAGTAATGTTATCTGACAACTAAAGATCAGTAATATTATCTGACAACTGAAGCTATGTAATGTTATCTGACAACTAAAGATCAGCAATGTTATCTGACAACTAAAGATCAGTAATATTATCTGACAACTAAAGATCAGTAATATTATCTGACAACTAAAGATCAGTAATGTTATCTGACAACTAAAGATCAGTAATGTTATCTGACAACTAAAGATCAGTAATGTTATCTGACAACTAAAGATCAGTAATATTATCTGACAACTAAAGATCAGTAATGTTATCTGACAACTAAAGATCAGTAATGTTATCTGACAACTAAATATCAGTAATGTTATCTGACAACTGGAGACCAGTAATGTTATCTGACAACTAAAGATCAGTAATATTATCTGACAACTAAAGATCTGTAATGTTATCTGACAACTAAAGATCAGTAATGTTATCTGACAACTAAACATCAGTAATGTTATCTGACAACTAAAGATCAGTAATATTATCTGACAACTAAAGATCAGTAATGTTATCTGACAACTAAAGATCAGTAATATTATTTGACAACTGTAGATCTGTAATGTTATCTGACAACTAAAGATCAGCAATGTTATCTGACAACTAAAGATCAGTAATATTATCTGACAACTAAAGATCAGTAATGTTATCTGACAACTAAAGATCAGTAATGTTATCTGACAACTGGAGACCAGTAATGTTATCTGACAACTAAAGATCAGTAATGTTATCTGACAACTAAAGATCAGTAATGTTATCTTACAACTAAAGATCAGTAATGTTATCTGACAACTAAAGATCAGTAATATTATCTGACAACTGAAGATCTGTAATGTTATCTGACAACTAAAGATCAGTAATATTATCTGACAACTGAAGATCTGTAATGTTATCTGACAACTAAAGATCAGTAATGTTATCAGACAACTAAAGATCAGTAATGTTATCTGACAACTAAATATCAGTAATGTTATCTGACAACTGGAGACCAGTAATGTTATCTGACAACTAAAGATCAGTAATGTTATCTGACAACTAAAGATCAGTAATGTTATCTGACAACTAAAGATCTGTAATGTTATCTGACAACTAAAGATCTTTAATGTTATCTGACAACTAAAGATCAGTAATGTTATCTGACAACTAAAGATCTGTAATGTTATCTGACAACTAAAGATCAGTAATGTTATCTGACAACTAAAGATCTGTAATGTTATCTGACAACTAAAGATCAGTAATATTATCTGACAACTAAAGATCAGTAATGTTATCTGACAACTAAAGATCAGTAATGTTATCTGACAACTAAATATCAGTAATGTTATCTGACAACTAAATATCAGTAATGTTATCTGACAACTGGAGACCAGTAATGTTATCTGACAACTAAAGATCAGCAATGTTATCTGACAACTAAAGATCAGTAATATTATCTGACAACTAAAGATCTGTAATGTTATCTGACAACTAAAGATCTTTAATGTTATCTGACAACTAAAGATCAGTAATGTTATCTGACAACTAAAGATCTGTAATGTTATCTGACAACTAAAGATCAGTAATGTTATCTGACAACTAAAGATCAGTAATGTTATCTGACAACTAAAGATCAGTAATATTATCTGACAACTAAAGATCAGTAATGTTATCTGACAACTAAAGATCAGTAATGTTATCTGACAACTAAAGATCAGTAATGTTATCTGACAACTAAAGATCAGTAATGTTATCTGACAACTAAAGATCTGTAATGTTATCTGACAACTAAAGATCTGTAATGTTATCTGACAACTAAAGATCAGTAATGTTATCTGACAACTAAAGATCTGTAAATTTTATCTGACAACTAAAGATCTGTAATGTTATCTGACAACTAAAGATCAGTAATATTATCTGACAACTGAAGATCTGTAATGTTATCTGACAACTAAAGATCAGTAATGTTATCTGACAACTAAAGATTAGTAATGTTATCTGACAACAAAAGATCAGTAATATTATCTGACAACTGAAGATCTGTAATGTTATCTGACAACTAAAGATCAGTAATGTTATCTGACAACTAAATATCAGTAATGTTATCTGACAACTGGAGACCAGTAATGTTATCTGACAACTAAAGATCAGTAATGTTATCTGACAACTAAAGATCAGTAATGTTATCTGACAACTAAAGATCTGTAATGTTATCTGACAACTAAAGATCTTTAATGTTATCTGACAACTAAAGATTAGTAATGGTATCTGACAACTAAAGATCTGTAATGTTATCTGACAACTAAAGATCAGTAATGTTATCTGACAACTAAAGATCTGTAATGTTATCTGACAACTAAAGATCAGTAATATTATCTGACAACTAAAGATCAGTAATGTTATCTGACAACTAAAGATCAGTAATGTTATCTGACAACTAAATATCAGTAATGTTATCTGACAACTAAATATCAGTAATGTTATCTGACAACTGGAGACCAGTAATGTTATCTGACAACTAAAGATCAGCAATGTTATCTGACAACTAAAGATCAGTAATATTATCTGACAACTAAAGATCAGTAATATTATCTGACAACTAAAGATCAGTAATGTTATCTGACAACTAAAGATCAGTAATATTATCTGACAACTGAAGATCTGTAATGTTATCTGACAACTAAAGATCAGTAATGTTATCTGACAACTAAAGATCAGTAATGTTATCTGACAACTGGAGACCAGTAATGTTATCTGACAACTAAAGATCAGTAATGTTATCTGACAACTAAAGATCAGTAATGTTATCTGACAACTAAAGATCAGTAATGTTATCTGACAACTAAAGATCAGTAATATTATCTGACAACTGAAGATCTGTAATGTTATCTGACAACTAAAGATCAGTAATGTTATCTGACAACTAAATATCAGTAATGTTATCTGACAACTGGAGACCAGTAATGTTATCTGACAACTAAAGATCAGTAATGTTATCTGACAACTAAAGATCAGTAATGTTATCTGACAACTAAAGATCTGTAATGTTATCTGACAACTAAAGATCTTTAATGTTATCTGACAACTAAAGATTAGTAATGGTATCTGACAACTAAAGATCTGTAATGTTATCTGACAACTAAAGATCAGTAATGTTATCTGACAACTAAAGATCTGTAATGTTATCTGACAACTAAAGATCAGTAATATTATCTGACAACTAAAGATCAGTAATGTTATCTGACAACTAAAGATCAGTAATGTTATCTGACAACTAAATATCAGTAATGTTATCTGACAACTAAATATCAGTAATGTTATCTGACAACTGGAGACCAGTAATGTTATCTGACAACTAAAGATCAGCAATGTTATCTGACAACTAAAGATCAGTAATATTATCTGACAACTAAAGATAAGTAATATTATCTGACAACTAAAGATCAGTAATGTTATCTGACAACTAAATATCAGTAATGTTATCTGACAACTAAATATCAGTAATGTTATCTGACAACTGGAGACCAGTAATGTTATCTGACAACTAAAGATCAGCAATGTTATCTGACAACTAAAGATCAGTAATATTATCTGACAACTAAAGATAAGTAATATTATCTGACAACTAAAGATCAGTAATGTTATCTGACAACTAAAGATCAGTAATATTATCTGACAACTGAAGATCTGTAATGTTATCTGACAACTAAAGATCAGTAATGTTATCTGACAACTAAAGATCAGTAATGTTATCTGACAACTGGAGACCAGTAATGTTATCTGACAACTAAAGATCAGTAATGTTATCTGACAACTAAAGATCAGTAATGTTATCTGACAACTAAAGATCAGTAATGTTATCTGACAACTAAAGATCAGTAATATTATCTGACAACTGAAGATCTGTAATGTTATCTGACAACTAAAGATCAGCAATGTTATCTGACAACTAAAGATCAGTAATGTTATCTGACAACTAAAGATCAGTAATGTTATCTGACAACTAAAGATCAGTAATGTTATCTGACAACTAAAGATCAGTAATGTTATCTGACAACTAAAGATCAGTAATATTATCTGACAACTGAAGATCTGTAATGTTATCTGACAACTAAAGATCAGTAATATTATCTGACAACTGAAGATCTGTAATGTTATCTGACAACTAAAGATCAGTAATGTTATCTTACAACTAAAGATCAGTAATGTTATCTGACAACTAAAGATCAGTAATATTATCTGACAACTAAATATCAGTAATGTTATCTGACAACTGGAGACCAGTAATGTTATCTGACAAATAAAGATCAATAATATTATCTGACAACTAAATATCAGTAATTTTATCTGACAACTAAAGATCAGTAATATTATCTGACAACTAAAGATCAGTAATGTTATCTGACAACTAAAGATCAGTAATGTTATCTGACAACTAAATATCAGTAATGTTATCTGACAACTGGAGACCAGTAATGTTATCTGACAACTAAAGATCAGCAATGTTATCTGACAACTAAAGATCAGTAATATTATCTGACAACTAAAGATCAGTAATATTATCTGACAACTAAAGATCAGTAATGTTATCTGACAACTAAAGATCAGTAATATTATCTGACAACTGAAGATCTGTAATGTTATCTGACAACTAAAGATCAGCAATGTTATCTGACAACTAAAGATCAGTAATATTATCTGACAACTAAAGATCAGTAATATTATCTGACAACTAAAGATCAGTAATGTTATCTGACAACTAAAGATCAGTAATATTATCTGACAACTGAAGATCTGTAATGTTATCTGACAACTAAAGATCAGTAATGTTATCTGACAACTAAAGATCAGTAATGTTATCTGACAACTGGAGACCAGTAATGTTATCTGACAACTAAAGATCAGTAATGTTATCTGACAACTAAAGATCAGTAATGTTATCTGACAACTAAAGATCAGTAATATTATCTGACAACTGAAGATCTGTAATGTTATCTGACAACTAAAGATCAGCAATGTTATCTGACAACTAAAGATCAGTAATATTATCTGACAACTAAAGATCAGTAATGTTATCTGACAACTAAAGATCAGCAATGTTATCTGACAACTAAAGATCAGTAATATTATCTGACAACTAAAGATCAGTAATATTATCTGACAACTAAAGATCAGTAATGTTATCTGACAACTAAAGATCAGTAATATTATCTGACAACTGAAGATCTGTAATGTTATCTGACAACTAAAGATCAGTAATGTTATCTGACAACTAAAGATCAGTAATGTTATCTGACAACTGGAGACCAGTAATGTTATCTGACAACTAAAGATCAGTAATGTTATCTGACAACTAAAGATCAGTAATGTTATCTGACAACTAAAGATCAGTAATGTTATCTGAGAACTAAAGATCAGTAATATTATCTGACAACTGAAGCTATGTAATGTTATCTGACAACTAAAGATCAGCAATGTTATCTGACAACTAAAGATCAGTAATATTATCTGACAACTAAAGATCAGTAATATTATCTGACAACTAAAGATCAGTAATGTTATCTGACAACTAAAGATCAGTAATGTTATCTGACAACTAAAGATCAGTAATGTTATCTGACAACTAAAGATCAGTAATATTATCTGACAACTAAAGATCAGTAATGTTATCTGACAACTAAAGATCAGTAATGTTATCTGACAACTAAATATCAGTAATGTTATCTGACAACTGGAGACCAGTAATGTTATCTGACAACTAAAGATCAGTAATATTATCTGACAACTAAAGATCTGTAATGTTATCTGACAACTAAAGATCAGTAATTTTATCTGACAACTAAACATCAGTAATGTTATCTGACAACTAAAGATCAGTAATATTATCTGACAACTAAAGATCAGTAATGTTATCTGACAACTAAAGATCAGTAATATTATTTGACAACTGTAGATCTGTAATGTTATCTGACAACTAAAGATCAGCAATGTTATCTGACAACTAAAGATCAGTAATATTATCTGACAACTAAAGATCAGTAATGTTATCTGACAACTAAAGATCAGTAATGTTATCTGACAACTGGAGACCAGTAATGTTATCTGACAACTAAAGATCAGTAATGTTATCTGACAACTAAAGATCAGTAATGTTATCTGACAACTAAAGATCAGTAATGTTATCTGACAACTAAAGATCAGTAATATTATCTGACAACTGAAGATCTGTAATGTTATCTGACAACTAAAGATCAGTAATATTATCTGACAACTGAAGATCTGTAATGTTATCTGACAACTAAAGATCAGTAATGTTATCAGACAACTAAAGATCAGTAATGTTATCTGACAACTAAATATCAGTAATGTTATCTGACAACTGGAGACCAGTAATGTTATCTGACAACTAAAGATCAGTAATGTTATCTGACAACTAAAGATCAGTAATGTTATCTGACAACTAAAGATCTGTAATGTTATCTGACAACTAAAGATCTTTAATGTTATCTGACAACTAAAGATCAGTAATGTTATCTGACAACTAAAGATCTGTAATGTTATCTGACAACTAAAGATCAGTAATGTTATCTGACAACTAAAGATCTGTAATGTTATCTGACAACTAAAGATCAGTAATATTATCTGACAACTAAAGATCAGTAATGTTATCTGACAACTAAAGATCAGTAATGTTATCTGACAACTAAATATCAGTAATGTTATCTGACAACTAAATATCAGTAATGTTATCTGACAACTGGAGACCAGTAATGTTATCTGACAACTAAAGATCAGCAATGTTATCTGACAACTAAAGATCAGTAATATTATCTGACAACTAAAGATCAGTAATATTATCTGACAACTAAAGATCAGTAATGTTATCTGACAACTAAAGATCAGTAATGTTATCTGACAACTAAAGATCAGTAATGTTATCTGACAACTAAAGATCAGTAATGTTATCTGACAACTAAAGATCAGTAATATTATCTGACAACTGAAGATCTGTAATGTTATCTGACAACTAAAGATCAGTAATATTATCTGACAACTGAAGATCTGTAATGTTATCTGACAACTAAAGATCAGTAATGTTATCTGACAACTAAAGATCAGTAATGTTATCTGACAACTAAATATCAGTAATGTTATCTGACAACTGGAGACCAGTAATGTTATCTGACAACTAAAGATCAGTAATGTTATCTGACAACTAAAGATCAGTAATGTTATCTGACAACTAAAGATCTGTAATGTTATCTGACAACTAAAGATCTTTAATGTTATCTGACAACTAAAGATCAGTAATGTTATCTGACAACTAAAGATCTGTAATGTTATCTGACAACTAAAGATCAGTAATGTTATCTGACAACTAAAGATCTGTAATGTTATCTGACAACTAAAGATCAGTAATATTATCTGACAACTAAAGATCAGTAATGTTATCTGACAACTAAAGATCAGTAATGTTATCTGACAACTAAATATCAGTAATGTTATCTGACAACTAAATATCAGTAATGTTATCTGACAACTGGAGACCAGTAATGTTATCTGACAACTAAAGATCAGCAATGTTATCTGACAACTAAAGATCAGTAATATTATCTGACAACTAAAGATCAGTAATATTATCTGACAACTAAAGATCAGTAATGTTATCTGACAACTAAAGATCAGTAATGTTATCTGACAACTAAAGATCAGTAATATTATCTGACAACTAAAGATCAGTAATGTTATCTGACAACTAAAGATCAGTAATGTTATCTGACAACTAAAGATCAGTAATGTTATCTGACAACTAAAGATCAGTAATGTTATCTGACAACTAAAGATCTGTAATGTTATCTGACAACTAAAGATCTGTAATGTTATCTGACAACTAAAGATCAGTAATGTTATCTGACAACTAAAGATCTGTAAATTTTATCTGACAACTAAAGATCTGTAATGTTATCTGACAACTAAAGATCAGTAATATTATCTGACAACTGAAGATCTGTAATGTTATCTGACAACTAAAGATCAGTAATGTTATCTGACAACTAAAGATTAGTAATGTTATCTGACAACAAAAGATCAGTAATATTATCTGACAACTGAAGATCTGTAATGTTATCTGACAACTAAAGATCAGTAATGTTATCTGACAACTAAATATCAGTAATGTTATCTGACAACTGGAGACCAGTAATGTTATCTGACAACTAAAGATCAGTAATGTTATCTGACAACTAAAGATCAGTAATGTTATCTGACAACTAAAGATCTGTAATGTTATCTGACAACTAAAGATCTTTAATGTTATCTGACAACTAAAGATTAGTAATGTTATCTGACAACTAAAGATCTGTAATGTTATCTGACAACTAAAGATCAGTAATGTTATCTGACAACTAAAGATCTGTAATGTTATCTGACAACTAAAGATCAGTAATATTATCTGACAACTAAAGATCAGTAATGTTATCTGACAACTAAAGATCAGTAATGTTATCTGACAACTAAATATCAGTAATGTTATCTGACAACTAAATATCAGTAATGTTATCTGACAACTGGAGACCAGTAATGTTATCTGACAACTAAAGATCAGTAATGTTATCTGACAACTAAAGATCAGTAATGTTATCTGACAACTAAAGATCTGTAATGTTATCTGACAACTAAAGATCTTTAATGTTATCTGACAACTAAAGATCAGTAATGTTATCTGACAACTAAAGATCTGTAATGTTATCTGACAACTAAAGATCAGTAATGTTATCTGACAACTAAAGATCTGTAATGTTATCTGACAACTAAAGATCAGTAATATTATCTGACAACTAAAGATCAGTAATGTTATCTGACAACTAAAGATCAGTAATGTTATCTGACAACTAAATATCAGTAATGTTATCTGACAACTAAATATCAGTAATGTTATCTGACAACTGGAGACCAGTAATGTTATCTGACAACTAAAGATCAGCAATGTTATCTGACAACTAAAGATCAGTAATATTATCTGACAACTAAAGATCAGTAATATTATCTGACAACTAAAGATCAGTAATGTTATCTGACAACTAAAGATCAGTAATGTTATCTGACAACTAAAGATCAGTAATGTTATCTGACAACTAAAGATCAGTAATGTTATCTGACAACTAAAGATCAGTAATATTATCTGACAACTGAAGATCTGTAATGTTATCTGACAACTAAAGATCAGTAATATTATCTGACAACTGAAGATCTGTAATGTTATCTGACAACTAAAGATCAGTAATGTTATCTGACAACTAAAGATCAGTAATGTTATCTGACAACTAAATATCAGTAATGTTATCTGACAACTGGAGACCAGTAATGTTATCTGACAACTAAAGATCAGTAATGTTATCTGACAACTAAAGATCAGTAATGTTATCTGACAACTAAAGATCTGTAATGTTATCTGACAACTAAAGATCTTTAATGTTATCTGACAACTAAAGATCAGTAATGTTATCTGACAACTAAAGATCTGTAATGTTATCTGACAACTAAAGATCAGTAATGTTATCTGACAACTAAAGATCTGTAATGTTATCTGACAACTAAAGATCAGTAATATTATCTGACAACTAAAGATCAGTAATGTTATCTGACAACTAAAGATCAGTAATGTTATCTGACAACTAAATATCAGTAATGTTATCTGACAACTAAATATCAGTAATGTTATCTGACAACTGGAGACCAGTAATGTTATCTGACAACTAAAGATCAGCAATGTTATCTGACAACTAAAGATCAGTAATATTATCTGACAACTAAAGATCAGTAATATTATCTGACAACTAAAGATCAGTAATGTTATCTGACAACTAAAGATCAGTAATGTTATCTGACAACTAAAGATCAGTAATATTATCTGACAACTAAAGATCAGTAATGTTATCTGACAACTAAAGATCAGTAATGTTATCTGACAACTAAAGATCAGTAATGTTATCTGACAACTAAAGATCAGTAATGTTATCTGACAACTAAAGATCTGTAATGTTATCTGACAACTAAAGATCTGTAATGTTATCTGACAACTAAAGATCAGTAATGTTATCTGACAACTAAAGATCTGTAAATTTTATCTGACAACTAAAGATCTGTAATGTTATCTGACAACTAAAGATCAGTAATATTATCTGACAACTGAAGATCTGTAATGTTATCTGACAACTAAAGATCAGTAATGTTATCTGACAACTAAAGATTAGTAATGTTATCTGACAACAAAAGATCAGTAATATTATCTGACAACTGAAGATCTGTAATGTTATCTGACAACTAAAGATCAGTAATGTTATCTGACAACTAAATATCAGTAATGTTATCTGACAACTGGAGACCAGTAATGTTATCTGACAACTAAAGATCAGTAATGTTATCTGACAACTAAAGATCAGTAATGTTATCTGACAACTAAAGATCTGTAATGTTATCTGACAACTAAAGATCTTTAATGTTATCTGACAACTAAAGATTAGTAATGTTATCTGACAACTAAAGATCTGTAATGTTATCTGACAACTAAAGATCAGTAATGTTATCTGACAACTAAAGATCTGTAATGTTATCTGACAACTAAAGATCAGTAATATTATCTGACAACTAAAGATCAGTAATGTTATCTGACAACTAAAGATCAGTAATGTTATCTGACAACTAAATATCAGTAATGTTATCTGACAACTAAATATCAGTAATGTTATCTGACAACTGGAGACCAGTAATGTTATCTGACAACTAAAGATCAGCAATGTTATCTGACAACTAAAGATCAGTAATATTATCTGACAACTAAAGATCAGTAATATTATCTGACAACTAAAGATCAGTAATGTTATCTGACAACTAAAGATCAGTAATATTATCTGACAACTGAAGATCTGTAATTTTATCTGACAACTAAAGATCAGTAATGTTATCTGACAACTAAAGATCAGTAATGTTATCTGACAACTGGAGACCAGTAATGTTATCTGACAACTAAAGATCAGTAATGTTATCTGACAACTAAAGATCAGTAATGTTATCTGACAACTAAAGATCAGTAATGTTATCTGACAACTAAAGATCAGTAATATTATCTGACAACTGAAGATCTGTAATGTTATCTGACAACTAAAGATCAGCAATGTTATCTGACAACTAAAGATCAGCAATGTTATCTGACAACTAAAGATCAGTAATGTTATCTGACAACTAAAGATCAGTAATGTTATCTGACAACTAAAGATCAGTAATGTTATCTGACAACTAAAGATCAGTAATATTATCTGACAACTGAAGATCTGTAATGTTATCTGACAACTAAAGATCAGTAATATTATCTGACAACTGAAGATCTGTAATGTTATCTGACAACTAAAGATCAGTAATGTTATCTTACAACTAAAGATCAGTAATGTTATCTGACAACTAAAGATCAGTAATATTATCTGACAACTAAATATCAGTAATGTTATCTGACAACTGGAGACCAGTAATGTTATCTGACAAATAAAGATCAGTAATATTATCTGACAACTAAATATCAGTAATGTTATCTGACAACTAAAGATCAGTAATATTATCTGACAACTAAAGATCAGTAATGTTATCTGACAACTAAAGATCAGTAATGTTATCTGACAACTAAATATCAGTAATGTTATCTGACAACTGGAGACCAGTAATGTTATCTGACAACTAAAGATCAGCAATGTTATCTGACAACTAAAGATCAGTAATATTATCTGACAACTAAAGATCAGTAATATTATCTGACAACTAAAGATCAGTAATGTTATCTGACAACTAAAGATCAGTAATATTATCTGACAACTGAAGATCTGTAATGTTATCTGACAACTAAAGATCAGTAATGTTATCTGACAACTAAAGATCAGTAATGTTATCTGACAACTGGAGACCAGTAATGTTATCTGACAACTAAAGATCAGTAATGTTATCTGACAACTAAAGATCAGTAATGTTATCTGACAACTAAAGATCAGCAATGTTATCTGACAACTAAAGATCAGTAATATTATCTGACAACTAAAGATCAGTAATGTTATCTGACAACTAAAGATCAGCAATGTTATCTGACAACTAAAGATCAGTAATGTTATCTGACAACTGAAGATCTGTAATGTTATCTGACAACTAAAGATCAGTAATGTTATCTGACAACTGAAGATCTGTAATGTTATCTGACAACTAAAGATCAGTAATGTTATCTGACAACTAAAGATCAGTAATGTTATCTGACAACTGGAGACCAGTAATGTTATCTGACAACTAAAGATTAGTAATGTTATCTGACAACTAAAGATCAGTAATGTTATCTGACAACTAAAGATCAGTAATGTTATCTGACAACTAAAGATCAGTAATATTATCTGACAACTGAAGATCTGTAATGTTATCTGACAACTAAAGATCAGCAATGTTATCTGACAACTAAAGATCAGTAATATTATCTGACAACTAAAGATCAGTAATGTTATCTGACAACAAAAGATCAGTAATGTTATCTGACAACTAAAGATCAGTAATGTTATCTGACAACTAAAGATCAGTAATGTTATCTGACAACTAAAGATCAGTAATATTATCTGACAACTAAAGATCAGTAATGTTATCTGACAACTAAAGATCAGTAATGTTATCTGACAACTAAATATCAGTAATGTTATCTGACAACTGGAGACCAGTAATGTTATCTGACAACTAAAGATCAGTAATATTATCTGACAACTAAAGATCTGTAATGTTATCTGACAACTAAAGATCAGTAATGTTATCTGACAACTAAACATCAGTAATGTTATCTGACAACTAAAGATCAGTAATATTATCTGACAACTAAAGATCAGTAATGTTATCTGACAACTAAAGATCAGTAATATTATTTGACAACTGTAGATCTGTAATGTTATCTGACAACTAAAGATCAGCAATGTTATCTGACAACTAAAGATCAGTAATATTATCTGACAACTAAAGATCAGTAATATTATCTGACAACTAAAGATCAGTAATGTTATCTGACAACTGGAGACCAGTAATGTTATCTGACAACTAAAGATCAGTAATATTATCTGACAACTAAATATCAGTAATGTTATCTGACAACTAAAAAACAGTAATATTATCTGACAACTAAAGATCAGTAATATTATCTGACAACTAAAGATCAGTAATATTATCTGACAACTAAATATCAGTAATGTTATCTGACAACTAAAGATCAGTAATATTATCTGACAACTAAAGATCAGTAATGTTATCTGACAACTAAAGATCAGTAATGTTATCTGACAACTAAATATCAGTAATGTTATCTGACAACTGGAGACCAGTAATGTTATCTGACAACTAAAGATCAGCAATGTTATCTGACAACTAAAGATCAGTAATATTATCTGACAACTAAAGATCAGTAATATTATCTGACAACTAAAGATCAGTAATGTTATCTGACAACTAAAGATCAGTAATATTATCTGACAACTGAAGATCTGTAATGTTATCTGACAACTAAAGATCAGTAATGTTCTCTGACAACTAAAGATCAGTAATGTTATCTGACAACTGGAGACCAGTAATGTTATCTGACAACTAAAGATCAGTAATGTTATCTGACAACTAAAGATCAGTAATGTTATCTGACAACTAAAGATCAGTAATATTATCTGACAACTGAAGATCTGTAATGTTATCTGACAACTAAAGATCAGCAATGTTATCTGACAACTAAAGATCAGTAATATTATCTGACAACTAAAGATCAGTAATGTTATCTGACAACTAAAGATCAGCAATGTTATCTGACAACTAAAGATCAGTAATATTATCTGACAACTAAAGATCAGTAATATTATCTGACAACTAAAGATCAGTAATGTTATCTGACAACTAAAGATCAGTAATATTATCTGACAACTGAAGATCTGTAATGTTATCTGACAACTAAAGATCAGTAATGTTATCTGACAACTAAAGATCAGTAATGTTATCTGACAACTGGAGACCAGTAATGTTATCTGACAACTAAAGATCAGTAATGTTATCTGACAACTAAAGATCAGTAATGTTATCTGACAACTAAAGATCAGTAATGTTATCTGACAACTAAAGATCAGTAATATTATCTGACAACTAAAGATCAGTAATGTTATCTGACAACTAAAGATCAGTAATGTTATCTGACAACTAAATATCAGTAATGTTATCTGACAACTGGAGACCAGTAATGTTATCTGACAACTAAAGATCAGCAATGTTATCTGACAACTAAAGATCAGTAATATTATCTGACAACTAAAGATCAGTAATATTATCTGACAACTAAAGATCAGTAATGTTATCTGACAACTAAAGATCAGTAATATTATCTGACAACTGAAGATCTGTAATGTTATCTGACAACTAAAGATCAGTAATGTTCTCTGACAACTAAAGATCAGTAATGTTATCTGACAACTGGAGACCAGTAATGTTATCTGACAACTAAAGATCAGTAATGTTATCTGACAACTAAAGATCAGTAATGTTATCTGACAACTAAAGATCAGTAATATTATCTGACAACTGAAGATCTGTAATGTTATCTGACAACTAAAGATCAGCAATGTTATCTGACAACTAAAGATCAGTAATATTATCTGACAACTAAAGATCAGTAATGTTATCTGACAACTAAAGATCAGCAATGTTATCTGACAACTAAAGATCAGTAATATTATCTGACAACTAAAGATCAGTAATATTATCTGACAACTAAAGATCAGTAATGTTATCTGACAACTAAAGATCAGTAATATTATCTGACAACTGAAGATCTGTAATGTTATCTGACAACTAAAGATCAGTAATGTTATCTGACAACTAAAGATCAGTAATGTTATCTGACAACTGGAGACCAGTAATGTTATCTGACAACTAAATATCAGTAATGTTATCTGACAACTGGAGACCAGTAATGTTATCTGACAACTAAAGATCAGCAATGTTATCTGACAACTAAAGATCAGTAATATTATCTGACAACTAAAGATCAGTAATATTATCTGACAACTAAAGATCAGTAATGTTATCTGACAACTAAAGATCAGTAATGTTATCTGACAACTAAAGATCAGTAATATTATCTGACAATTGAAGATCTGTAATGTTATCTGACAACTAAAGATCAGTAATGTTATCTGACAACTGGAGACCAGTAATGTTATCTGACAACTAAAGATCAGTAATATTATCTGACAACTAAAGATCTGTAATGTTATCTGACAACTAAAGATCAGTAATGTTATCTGACAACTGGAGACCAGTAATGTTATCTGACAACTAAAGATCAGCAATGTTATCTGACAACTAAAGATCAGTAATATTATCTGACAACTAAAGATCAGTAATATTATCTGACAACTAAAGATCAGTAATGTTATCTGACAACTAAAGATCAGTAATATTATCTGACAACTGAAGATCTGTAATGTTATCTGACAACTAAAGATCAGTAATGTTATCTGACAACTAAAGATCAGTAATGTTATCTGACAACTGAAGACCAGTAATGTTATCTGACAACTAAAGATCAGTAATGTTATCTGACAACTAAAGATCAGTAATGTTATCTGACAACTAAAGATCAGTAATATTATCTGACAACTGAAGATCTGTAATGTTATCTGACAACTAAAGATCAGCAATGTTATCTGACAACTAAAGATCAGTAATATTATCTGACAACTAAAGATCAGTAATGTTATCTGACAACTAAAGATCAGCAATGTTATCTGACAACTAAAGATCAGTAATATTATCTGACAACTAAAGATCAGTAATATTATCTGACAACTAAAGATCAGTAATGTTATCTGACAACTAAAGATCAGTAATATTATCTGACAACTGAAGATCTGTAATGTTATCTGACAACTAAAGATCAGTAATGTTATCTGACAACTAAAGATCAGTAATGTTATCTGACAACTGGAGACCAGTAATGTTATCTGACAACTAAATATCAGTAATGTTATCTGACAACTGGAGACCAGTAATGTTATCTGACAACTAAAGATCAGCAATGTTATCTGACAACTAAAGATCAGTAATATTATCTGACAACTAAAGATCAGTAATATTATCTGACAACTAAAGATCAGTAATGTTATCTGACAACTAAAGATCAGTAATGTTATCTGACAACTAAAGATCAGTAATATTATCTGACAACTAAAGATCAGTAATGTTATCTGACAACTAAAGATCAGTAATGTTATCTGACAACTAAAGATCAGTAATGTTATCTGACAACTAAAGATCAGTAATGTTATCTGACAACTAAAGATCTGTAATGTTATCTGACAACTAAAGATCTGTAATGTTATCTGACAACTAAAGATCAGTAATGTTATCTGACAACTAAAGATCTGTAAATTTTATCTGACAACTAAAGATCTGTAATGTTATCTGACAACTAAAGATCAGTAATATTATCTGACAACTGAAGATCTGTAATGTTATCTGACAACTAAAGATCAGTAATGTTATCTGACAACTAAAGATTAGTAATGTTATCTGACAACAAAAGATCAGTAATATTATCTGACAACTGAAGATCTGTAATGTTATCTGACAACTAAAGATCAGTAATGTTATCTGACAACTAAATATCAGTAATGTTATCTGACAACTGGAGACCAGTAATGTTATCTGACAACTAAAGATCAGTAATGTTATCTGACAACTAAAGATCAGTAATGTTATCTGACAACTAAAGATCTGTAATGTTATCTGACAACTAAAGATCTTTAATGTTATCTGACAACTAAAGATTAGTAATGTTATCTGACAACTAAAGATCTGTAATGTTATCTGACAACTAAAGATCAGTAATGTTATCTGACAACTAAAGATCTGTAATGTTATCTGACAACTAAAGATCAGTAATATTATCTGACAACTAAAGATCAGTAATGTTATCTGACAACTAAAGATCAGTAATGTTATCTGACAACTAAATATCAGTAATGTTATCTGACAACTAAATATCAGTAATGTTATCTGACAACTGGAGACCAGTAATGTTATCTGACAACTAAAGATCAGCAATGTTATCTGACAACTAAAGATCAGTAATATTATCTGACAACTAAAGATCAGTAATATTATCTGACAACTAAAGATCAGTAATGTTATCTGACAACTAAAGATCAGTAATATTATCTGACAACTGAAGATCTGTAATTTTATCTGACAACTAAAGATCAGTAATGTTATCTGACAACTAAAGATCAGTAATGTTATCTGACAACTGGAGACCAGTAATGTTATCTGACAACTAAAGATCAGTAATGTTATCTGACAACTAAAGATCAGTAATGTTATCTGACAACTAAAGATCAGTAATGTTATCTGACAACTAAAGATCAGTAATATTATCTGACAACTGAAGATCTGTAATGTTATCTGACAACTAAAGATCAGCAATGTTATCTGACAACTAAAGATCAGCAATGTTATCTGACAACTAAAGATCAGTAATGTTATCTGACAACTAAAGATCAGTAATGTTATCTGACAACTAAAGATCAGTAATGTTATCTGACAACTAAAGATCAGTAATATTATCTGACAACTGAAGATCTGTAATGTTATCTGACAACTAAAGATCAGTAATATTATCTGACAACTGAAGATCTGTAATGTTATCTGACAACTAAAGATCAGTAATGTTATCTTACAACTAAAGATCAGTAATGTTATCTGACAACTAAAGATCAGTAATATTATCTGACAACTAAATATCAGTAATGTTATCTGACAACTGGAGACCAGTAATGTTATCTGACAAATAAAGATCAGTAATATTATCTGACAACTAAATATCAGTAATGTTATCTGACAACTAAAGATCAGTAATATTATCTGACAACTAAAGATCAGTAATGTTATCTGACAACTAAAGATCAGTAATGTTATCTGACAACTAAATATCAGTAATGTTATCTGACAACTGGAGACCAGTAATGTTATCTGACAACTAAAGATCAGCAATGTTATCTGACAACTAAAGATCAGTAATATTATCTGACAACTAAAGATCAGTAATATTATCTGACAACTAAAGATCAGTAATGTTATCTGACAACTAAAGATCAGTAATATTATCTGACAACTGAAGATCTGTAATGTTATCTGACAACTAAAGATCAGTAATGTTATCTGACAACTAAAGATCAGTAATGTTATCTGACAACTGGAGACCAGTAATGTTATCTGACAACTAAAGATCAGTAATGTTATCTGACAACTAAAGATCAGTAATGTTATCTGACAACTAAAGATCAGTAATGTTATCTGACAACTGGAGACCAGTAATGTTATCTGACAACTAAAGATCAGCAATGTTATCTGACAACTAAAGATCAGTAATATTATCTGACAACTAAAGATCAGTAATGTTATCTGACAACTAAAGATCAGCAATGTTATCTGACAACTAAAGATCAGTAATGTTATCTGACAACTGAAGATCTGTAATGTTATCTGACAACTAAAGATCAGTAATGTTATCTGACAACTAAAGATCAGTAATATTATCTGACAACTGAAGATCTGTAATGTTATCTGACAACTAAAGATCAGCAATGTTATCTGACAACTAAAGATCAGTAATATTATCTGACAACTAAAGATCAGTAATGTTATCTGACAACAAAAGATCAGTAATGTTATCTGACAACTAAAGATCAGTAATGTTATCTGACAACTAAAGATCAGTAATGTTATCTGACAACTAAAGATCAGTAATATTATCTGACAACTAAAGATCAGTAATGTTATCTGACAACTAAAGATCAGTAATGTTATCTGACAACTAAATATCAGTAATGTTATCTGACAACTGGAGACCAGTAATGTTATCTGACAACTAAAGATCAGTAATATTATCTGACAACTAAAGATCTGTAATGTTATCTGACAACTAAAGATCAGTAATGTTATCTGACAACTAAACATCAGTAATGTTATCTGACAACTAAAGATCAGTAATATTATCTGACAACTAAAGATCAGTAATGTTATCTGACAACTAAAGATCAGTAATATTATTTGACAACTGTAGATCTGTAATGTTATCTGACAACTAAAGATCAGCAATGTTATCTGACAACTAAAGATCAGTAATATTATCTGACAACTAAAGATCAGTAATATTATCTGACAACTAAAGATCAGTAATGTTATCTGACAACTGTAGATCTGTAATGTTATCTGACAACTAAAGATCAGCAATGTTATCTGACAACTAAAGATCAGTAATATTATCTGACAACTAAAGATCAGTAATATTATCTGACAACTAAAGATCAGTAATGTTATCTGACAACTGGAGACCAGTAATGTTATCTGACAACTAAAGATCAGTAATATTATCTGACAACTAAAGATCAGTAATATTATCTGACAACTAAAGATCAGTAATATTATCTGACAACTAAATATCAGTAATGTTATCTGACAACTAAAGATCAGTAATATTATCTGACAACTAAAGATCAGTAATGTTATCTGACAACTAAAGATCAGTAATGTTATCTGACAACTAAATATCAGTAATGTTATCTGACAACTGGAGACCAGTAATGTTATCTGACAACTAAAGATCAGCAATGTTATCTGACAACTAAAGATCAGTAATATTATCTGACAACTAAAGATCAGTAATATTATCTGACAACTAAAGATCAGTAATGTTATCTGACAACTAAAGATCAGTAATATTATCTGACAACTGAAGATCTGTAATGTTATCTGACAACTAAAGATCAGTAATGTTATCTGACAACTAAAGATCAGTAATGTTATCTGACAACTGGAGACCAGTAATGTTATCTGACAACTAAAGATCAGTAATGTTATCTGACAACTAAAGATCAGTAATGTTATCTGACAACTAAAGATCAGTAATATTATCTGACAACTGAAGATCTGTAATGTTATCTGACAACTAAAGATCAGCAATGTTATCTGACAACTAAAGATCAGTAATATTATCTGACAACTAAAGATCAGTAATGTTATCTGACAACTAAAGATCAGCAATGTTATCTGACAACTAAAGATCAGTAATATTATCTGACAACTAAAGATCAGTAATATTATCTGACAACTAAAGATCAGTAATGTTATCTGACAACTAAAGATCAGTAATATTATCTGACAACTGAAGATCTGTAATGTTATCTGACAACTAAAGATCAGTAATGTTATCTGACAACTAAAGATCAGTAATGTTATCTGACAACTGGAGACCAGTAATGTTATCTGACAACTAAAGATCAGTAATGTTATCTGACAACTAAAGATCAGTAATGTTATCTGACAACTAAAGATCAGTAATGTTATCTGACAACTAAAGATCAGTAATATTATCTGACAACTAAAGATCAGTAATGTTATCTGACAACTAAAGATCAGTAATGTTATCTGACAACTAAAGATCAGTAATGTTATCTGACAACTAAAGATCAGTAATATTATCTGACAACTAAAGATCAGTAATGTTACCTGACAACTAAAGATCAGTAATATTATCTGACAACTGAAGATCTGTAATGTTATCTGACAACTAAAGATCAGTAATGTTATCTGACAACTGGAGACCAGTAATGTTATCTGACAACTAAAGATCAGTAATATTATCTGACAACTAAAGATCTGTAATGTTATCTGACAACTAAAGATCAGTAATGTTATCTGACAACTGGAGACCAGTAATGTTATCTGACAACTAAAGATCAGCAATGTTATCTGACAACTAAAGATCAGTAATATTATCTGACAACTAAAGATCAGTAATATTATCTGACAACTAAAGATCAGTAATGTTATCTGACAACTAAAGATCAGTAATATTATCTGACAACTGAAGATCTGTAATGTTATCTGACAACTAAAGATCAGTAATGTTATCTGACAACTAAAGATCAGTAATGTTATCTGACAACTGAAGACCAGTAATGTTATCTGACAACTAAAGATCAGTAATGTTATCTGACAACTAAAGATCAGTAATGTTATCTGACAACTAAAGATCAGTAATATTATCTGACAACTGAAGATCTGTAATGTTATCTGACAACTAAAGATCAGCAATGTTATCTGACAACTAAAGATCAGTAATATTATCTGACAACTAAAGATCAGTAATGTTATCTGACAACTAAAGATCAGCAATGTTATCTGACAACTAAAGATCAGTAATATTATCTGACAACTAAAGATCAGTAATATTATCTGACAACTAAAGATCAGTAATGTTATCTGACAACTAAAGATCAGTAATATTATCTGACAACTGAAGATCTGTAATGTTATCTGACAACTAAAGATCAGTAATGTTATCTGACAACTAAAGATCAGTAATGTTATCTGACAATTGGAGACCAGTAATGTTATCTGACAACTAAATATCAGTAATGTTATCTGACAACTGGAGACCAGTAATGTTATCTGACAACTAAAGATCAGCAATGTTATCTGACAACTAAAGATCAGTAATATTATCTGACAACTAAAGATCAGTAATATTATCTGACAACTAAAGATCAGTAATGTTATCTGACAACTAAAGATCAGTAATGTTATCTGACAACTAAAGATCAGTAATATTATCTGACAACTGAAGATCTGTAATGTTATCTGACAACTAAAGATCAGTAATGTTATCTGACACCTGGAGACCAGTAATGTTATCTGACAACTAAAGATCAGTAATATTATCTGACAACTAAAGATCTGTAATGTTATCTGACAACTAAAGATCAGTAATGTTATCTGACAACTGGAGACCAGTAATGTTATCTGACAACTAAAGATCAGCAATGTTATCTGACAACTAAAGATCAGTAATATTATCTGACAACTAAAGATCAGTAATATTATCTGACAACTAAAGATCAGTAATGTTATCTGACAACTAAAGATCAGTAATATTATCTGACAACTGAAGATCTGTAATGTTATCTGACAACTAAAGATCAGTAATGTTATCTGACAACTAAAGATCAGTAATGTTATCTGACAACTGAAGACCAGTAATGTTATCTGACAACTAAAGATCAGTAATGTTATCTGACAACTAAAGATCAGTAATGTTATCTGACAACTAAAGATCAGTAATATTATCTGACAACTGAAGATCTGTAATGTTATCTGACAACTAAAGATCAGCAATGTTATCTGACAACTAAAGATCAGTAATATTATCTGACAACTAAAGATCAGTAATGTTATCTGACAACTAAAGATCAGCAATGTTATCTGACAACTAAAGATCAGTAATATTATCTGACAACTAAAGATCAGTAATATTATCTGACAACTAAAGATCAGTAATGTTATCTGACAACTAAAGATCAGTAATATTATCTGACAACTGAAGATCTGTAATGTTATCTGACAACTAAAGATCAGTAATGTTATCTGACAACTAAAGATCAGTAATGTTATCTGACAACTGGAGACCAGTAATGTTATCTGACAACTAAATATCAGTAATGTTATCTGACAACTGGAGACCAGTAATGTTATCTGACAACTAAAGATCAGCAATGTTATCTGACAACTAAAGATCAGTAATATTATCTGACAACTAAAGATCAGTAATATTATCTGACAACTAAAGATCAGTAATGTTATCTGACAACTAAAGATCAGTAATGTTATCTGACAACTAAAGATCAGTAATATTATCTGACAACTAAAGATCAGTAATGTTATCTGACAACTAAAGATCAGTAATGTTATCTGACAACTAAAGATCAGTAATGTTATCTGACAACTAAAGATCAGTAATGTTATCTGACAACTAAAGATCTGTAATGTTATCTGACAACTAAAGATCTGTAATGTTATCTGACAACTAAAGATCAGTAATGTTATCTGACAACTAAAGATCTGTAAATTTTATCTGACAACTAAAGATCTGTAATGTTATCTGACAACTAAAGATCAGTAATATTATCTGACAACTGAAGATCTGTAATGTTATCTGACAACTAAAGATCAGTAATGTTATCTGACAACTAAAGATTAGTAATGTTATCTGACAACAAAAGATCAGTAATATTATCTGACAACTGAAGATCTGTAATGTTATCTGACAACTAAAGATCAGTAATGTTATCTGACAACTAAATATCAGTAATGTTATCTGACAACTGGAGACCAGTAATGTTATCTGACAACTAAAGATCAGTAATGTTATCTGACAACTAAAGATCAGTAATGTTATCTGACAACTAAAGATCTGTAATGTTATCTGACAACTAAAGATCTTTAATGTTATCTGACAACTAAAGATTAGTAATGTTATCTGACAACTAAAGATCTGTAATGTTATCTGACAACTAAAGATCAGTAATGTTATCTGACAACTAAAGATCTGTAATGTTATCTGACAACTAAAGATCAGTAATATTATCTGACAACTAAAGATCAGTAATGTTATCTGACAACTAAAGATCAGTAATGTTATCTGACAACTAAATATCAGTAATGTTATCTGACAACTAAATATCAGTAATGTTATCTGACAACTGGAGACCAGTAATGTTATCTGACAACTAAAGATCAGCAATGTTATCTGACAACTAAAGATCAGTAATATTATCTGACAACTAAAGATCAGTAATATTATCTGACAACTAAAGATCAGTAATGTAATCTGACAACTAAAGATCAGTAATATTATCTGACAACTGAAGATCTGTAATTTTATCTGACAACTAAAGATCAGTAATGTTATCTGACAACTAAAGATCAGTAATGTTATCTGACAACTGGAGACCAGTAATGTTATCTGACAACTAAAGATCAGTAATGTTATCTGACAACTAAAGATCAGTAATGTTATCTGACAACTAAAGATCAGTAATGTTATCTGACAACTAAAGATCAGTAATATTATCTGACAACTGAAGATCTGTAATGTTATCTGACAACTAAAGATCAGCAATGTTATCTGACAACTAAAGATCAGCAATGTTATCTGACAACTAAAGATCAGTAATGTTATCTGACAACTAAAGATCAGTAATGTTATCTGACAACTAAAGATCAGTAATGTTATCTGACAACTAAAGATCAGTAATATTATCTGACAACTGAAGATCTGTAATGTTATCTGACAACTAAAGATCAGTAATATTATCTGACAACTGAAGATCTGTAATGTTATCTGACAACTAAAGATCAGTAATGTTATCTTACAACTAAAGATCAGTAATGTTATCTGACAACTAAAGATCAGTAATATTATCTGACAACTAAATATCAGTAATGTTATCTGACAACTGGAGACCAGTAATGTTATCTGACAAATAAAGATCAGTAATATTATCTGACAACTAAATATCAGTAATGTTATCTGACAACTAAAGATCAGTAATATTATCTGACAACTAAAGATCAGTAATGTTATCTGACAACTAAAGATCAGTAATGTTATCTGACAACTAAATATCAGTAATGTTATCTGACAACTGGAGACCAGTAATGTTATCTGACAACTAAAGATCAGCAATGTTATCTGACAACTAAAGATCAGTAATATTATCTGACAACTAAAGATCAGTAATATTATCTGACAACTAAAGATCAGTAATGTTATCTGACAACTAAAGATCAGTAATATTATCTGACAACTGAAGATCTGTAATGTTATCTGACAACTAAAGATCAGTAATGTTATCTGACAACTAAAGATCAGTAATGTTATCTGACAACAAAAGATCAGTAATGTTATCTGACAACTAAAGATCAGTAATGTTATCTGACAACTAAAGATCAGTAATGTTATCTGACAACTGGAGACCAGTAATGTTATCTGACAACTAAAGATCAGCAATGTTATCTGACAACTAAAGATCAGTAATATTATCTGACAACTAAAGATCAGTAATGTTATCTGACAACTAAAGATCAGCAATGTTATCTGACAACTAAAGATCAGTAATGTTATCTGACAACTGAAGATCTGTAATGTTATCTGACAACTAAAGATCAGTAATGTTATCTGACAACTAAAGATCAGTAATGTTATCTGACAACTGGAGACCAGTAATGTTATCTGACAACTAAAGATTAGTAATGTTATCTGACAACTAAAGATCAGTAATGTTATCTGACAACTAAAGATCAGTAATGTTATCTGATAACTAAAGATCAGTAATGTTATCTGACAACTAAAGATCAGTAATATTATCTGACAACTGAAGATCTGTAATGTTATCTGACAACTAAAGATCAGCAATGTTATCTGACAACTAAAGATCAGTAATATTATCTGACAACTAAAGATCAGTAATGTTATCTGACAACAAAAGATCAGTAATGTTATCTGACAACTAAAGATCAGTAATGTTATCTGACAACTAAAGATCAGTAATGTTATCTGACAACTAAAGATCAGTAATATTATCTGACAACTAAAGATCAGTAATGTTATCTGACAACTAAAGATCAGTAATGTTATCTGACAACTAAATATCAGTAATGTTATCTGACAACTGGAGACCAGTAATGTTATCTGACAACTAAAGATCAGTAATATTATCTGACAACTAAAGATCTGTAATGTTATCTGACAACTAAAGATCAGTAATGTTATCTGACAACTAAACATCAGTAATGTTATCTGACAACTAAAGATCAGTAATATTATCTGACAACTAAAGATCAGTAATGTTATCTGACAACTAAAGATCAGTAATATTATTTGACAACTGTAGATCTGTAATGTTATCTGACAACTAAAGATCAGCAATGTTATCTGACAACTAAAGATCAGTAATATTATCTGACAACTAAAGATCAGTAATATTATCTGACAACTAAAGATCAGTAATGTTATCTGACAACTGGAGACCAGTAATGTTATCTGACAACTAAAGATCAGTAATATTATCTGACAACTAAATATCAGTAATGTTATCTGACAACTAAAAAACAGTAATATTATCTGACAACTAAAGATCAGTAATATTATCTGACAACTAAAGATCAGTAATATTATCTGACAACTAAATATCAGTAATGTTATCTGACAACTAAAGATCAGTAATATTATCTGACAACTAAAGATCAGTAATGTTATCTGACAACTAAAGATCAGTAATGTTATCTGACAACTAAATATCAGTAATGTTATCTGACAACTGGAGACCAGTAATGTTATCTGACAACTAAAGATCAGCAATGTTATCTGACAACTAAAGATCAGTAATATTATCTGACAACTAAAGATCAGTAATATTATCTGACAACTAAAGATCAGTAATGTTATCTGACAACTAAAGATCAGTAATATTATCTGACAACTGAAGATCTGTAATGTTATCTGACAACTAAAGATCAGTAATGTTATCTGACAACTAAAGATCAGTAATGTTATCTGACAACTGGAGACCAGTAATGTTATCTGACAACTAAAGATCAGTAATGTTATCTGACAACTAAAGATCAGTAATGTTATCTGACAACTAAAGATCAGTAATATTATCTGACAACTGAAGATCTGTAATGTTATCTGACAACTAAAGATCAGCAATGTTATCTGACAACTAAAGATCAGTAATATTATCTGACAACTAAAGATCAGTAATGTTATCTGACAACTAAAGATCAGCAATGTTATCTGACAACTAAAGATCAGTAATATTATCTGACAACTAAAGATCAGTAATATTATCTGACAACTAAAGATCAGTAATGTTATCTGACAACTAAAGATCAGTAATATTATCTGACAACTGAAGATCTGTAATGTTATCTGACAACTAAAGATCAGTAATGTTATCTGACAACTAAAGATCAGTAATGTTATCTGACAACTGGAGACCAGTAATGTTATCTGACAACTAAAGATCAGTAATGTTATCTGACAACTAAAGATCAGTAATGTTATCTGACAACTAAAGATCAGTAATGTTATCTGACAACTAAAGATCAGTAATATTATCTGACAACTAAAGATCAGTAATGTTATCTGACAACTAAAGATCAGTAATGTTATCTGACAAATAAAGATCAGTAATGTTATCTGACAACTAAAGATCAGTAATATTATCTGACAACTAAAGATCAGTAATGTTACCTGACAACTAAAGATCAGTAATATTATCTGACAACTGAAGATCTGTAATGTTATCTGACAACTAAAGATCAGTAATGTTATCTGACAACTGGAGACCAGTAATGTTATCTGACAACTAAAGATCAGTAATATTATCTGACAACTAAAGATCTGTAATGTTATCTGACAACTAAAGATCAGTAATGTTATCTGACAACTGGAGACCAGTAATGTTATCTGACAACTAAAGATCAGCAATGTTATCTGACAACTAAAGATCAGTAATATTATCTGACAACTAAAGATCAGTAATATTATCTGACAACTAAAGATTAGTAATGTTATCTGACAACTAAAGATCAGTAATATTATCTGACAACTGAAGATCTGTAATGTTATCTGACAACTAAAGATCAGTAATGTTATCTGACAACTAAAGATCAGTAATGTTATCTGACAACTGAAGACCAGTAATGTTATCTGACAACTAAAGATCAGTAATGTTATCTGACAACTAAAGATCAGTAATATTATCTGACAACTGAAGATCTGTAATGTTATCTGACAACTAAAGATCAGCAATGTTATCTGACAACTAAAGATCAGTAATATTATCTGACAACTAAAGATCAGTAATTTTATCTGACAACTAAAGATCAGCAATGTTATCTGACAACTAAAGATCAGTAATATTATCTGACAACTAAAGATCAGTAATATTATCTGACAACTAAAGATCAGTAATGTTATCTGACAACTAAAGATCCGTAATATTATCTGACAACTGAAGATCTGTAATGTTATCTGACAACTAAAGATCAGTAATGTTATCTGACAACTAAAGATCAGTAATGTTATCTGACAACTGGAGACCAGTAATGTTATCTGACAACTAAAGATCAGTAATGTTATCTGACAACTAAAGATCAGTAATGTTATCTGACAACTAAAGATCAGGAATGTTATCTGACAACTAAAGATCAGTAATATTATCTGACAACTAAAGATCAGTAATGTTATCTGACAACTAAAGATCAGTAATGTTATCTGACAACTAAAGATCAGTAATGTTATCTGACAACTAAAGATCAGTAATATTATCTGACAACTAAAGATCAGTAATGTTACCTGACAACTAAAGATCAGTAATATTATCTGACAACTGAAGATCTGTAATGTTATCTGACAACTAAAGATCAGTAATATTATCTGACAACTGAAGATCTGTAATGTTATCTGACAACTAAAGATCAGTAATGTTATCTTACAACTAAAGATCAGTAATGTTATCTGACAACTAAGGATCAGTAATATTATCTGACAACTCAAGATCTGTAATGTTATCTGACAACTAAAGATCAGTAATGTTATCTGACAACTAAAGATCAGTAATGTTATCTGACAACTAAAGATCAGTAATGTTATCTGACAACTAAAGATCAGTAATGTTATCTGACAACTTAATATCAGTAATGTTATCTGACAACTGGAGACCAGTAATGTTATCTGACAACTAAAGATCAGTAATATTATCTGACAACTAAATATCAGTAATGTTATCTGACAACTAAAGATCAGTAATATTATCTGACAACTAAAGATCAGTAATGTTATCTGATAACTGGAGACCAGTAATGTTATCTGACAACTAAAGATCAGTAATATTATCTGACAACTAAATATCAGTAATGTTATCTGACAACTAAAAAACAGTAATATTATCTGACAACTAAAGATCAGTAATATTATCTGACAACTAAAGATCAGTAATATTATCTGACAACTAAATATCAGTAATGTTATCTGACAACTAAAGATCAGTAATATTATCTGACAACTAAAGATCAGTAATATTATCTGACAACTAAAGATCAGTAATGTTATCTGACAACTAAAGATCAGTAATGTTATCTGACAATTAAAGATCAGTAATGTTATCTGACGACTAAAGATCAGTAATATTATCTGACAACTAAAGATCAGTAATGTTATCTGACAACTAAAGATCAGTAATGTTATCTGACAACTAAAGATCAGTAATGTTATCTGACAACTAAAGATCAGTAATGTTATCTGACAACTAAATATCAGTAATGTTATCTGACAACTGGAGACCAGTAATGTTATCTGACAACTAAAGATCAGTAATATTATCTGACAACTAAAGATCTGTAATGTTATCTGACAACTAAAGATCAGTAATGTTATCTGACAACTAAACATCAGTAATGTTATCTGACAACTAAAGATCAGTAATATTATCTGACAACTAAAGATCAGTAATGTTATCTGACAACTAAAGATCAGTAATATTATTTGACAACTGTAGATCTGTAATGTTATCTGACAACTAAAGATCAGCAATGTTATCTGACAACTAAAGATCAGTAATATTATCTGACAACTAAAGATCAGTAATATTATCTGACAACTAAAGATCAGTAATGTTATCTGACAACTGGAGACCAGTAATGTTATCTGACAACTAAAGATCAGTAATATTATCTGACAACTAAAGATCAGTAATATTATCTGACAACTAAAGATCAGTAATATTATCTGACAACTAAAGATCAGTAATGTTATCTGACAACTAAAGATCAGTAATGTTATCTGACAACTAAACATCAGTAATGTTATCTGACAACTAAAGATCAGTAATATTATCTGACAACTGTAGATATGTAATGTTATCTGACAACTAAAGATCAACAATGTTATCTGACAACTAAAGATCAGTAATATTATCTGACAACTAAAGATCAGTAATATTATCTGACAACTAAAGATCAGTAATGTTATCTGACAACTAAAGATCAGTAATGTTATCTGACAACTAAAAATCAGTAATGTTATCTGACAACTAAAGATCTGTAATGTTATCTGACAACTAAATATCAGTAATGTTATCTGACAACTAAAGATCTGTAATGTTATCTGACAACTAAAGCTCAGTAATGTTATCTGACAACTAAAGATCAGTAATATTATCTGACAACTAAAGATCAGTAATGTTATCTGACAACTAAAGATCAGTAATGTTATCTGACAACTAAAGATCAGTAATGTTATCTGACAACTAAAGATCAGTAATGTTATCTGACAACTAAAGATCAGTAATGTTATCTGACAACTAAAGATCAGTAATGTTATCTGACAACTAAAGATCAGTAATGTTATCTGACAACTAAATATCAGTAATGTTATCTGACAACTGGAGACCAGTAATGTTATCTGACAACTAAAGATCAGTAATATTATCTGACAAATAAATATCAGTAATGTTATCTGACAACTAAAGATCAGTAATATTATCTGACAACTAAAGATCAGTAATGTTATCTGACAACTAAAGATCAGTAATGTTATCTGACAACTAAAGATCAGTAATATTATCTGACAACTAAATATCAGTAATGTTATCTGACAACTAAAGATCAGTAATATTATCTGACAACTAAATATCAGTAATGTTATCTGACAACTAAAGATCAGTAATATTATCTGACAACTAAAGATCAGTAATGTTATCTGACAACTAAAGATCAGTAATGTTATCTGACAACTAAAGATCAGTAATATTATCTGACAACTGAAGATCTGTAATGTTATCTGACAACTAAAGATCAGTAATATTATCTGACAACTGAAGATCTGTAATGTTATCTGACAACTAAAGATCAGTAATGTTATCTGACAACTAAATATCAGTAATGTTATCTGACAACTGGAGACCAGTAATGTTATCTGACAACTAAAGATCAGTAATATTATCTGACAACTAAATATCAGTAATGATATCTGACAACTAAAGATCAGTAATATTATCTGACAACTAAAGATCAGTAATGTTATCTGACAACTAAAGATCAGTAATGTTATCTGACAACTAAATATCAGTAATGTTATCTGACAACTAAATATCAGTAATGTTATCTGACAACTGGAGACCAGTAATGTTATCTGACAACTAAAGATCAGCAATGTTATCTGACAACTAAAGATCAGTAATATTATCTGACAACTAAAGATCAGTAATATTATCTGACAACTAAAGATCAGTAATGTTATCTGACAACTAAAGATCAGTAATATTATCTGACAACTGAAGATCTGTAATGTTATCTGACAACTAAAGATCAGCAATGTTATCTGACAACTAAAGATCAGTAATATTATCTGACAACTAAAGATCAGTAATATTATCTGACAACTAAAGATCAGTAATGTTATCTGACAACTAAAGATCAGTAATATTATCTGACAACTGAAGATCTGTAATGTTATCTGACAACTAAAGATCAGTAATGTTATCTGACAACTAAAGATCAGTAATGTTATCTGACAACAAAAGATCAGTAATGTTATCTGACAACTAAAGATCAGTAATGTTATCTGACAACTAAAGATCAGTAATGTTGTCTGACAACTAAAGATCAGTAATATTATCTGACAACTAAAGATCAGTAATGTTATCTGACAACTAAAGATCAGTAATGTTATCTGACAACTAAATATCAGTAATGTTATCTGACAACTGGAGACCAGTAATGTTATCTGACAACTAAAGATCAGTAATATTATCTGACAACTAAAGATCTGTAATGTTATCTGACAACTAAAGATCAGTAATGTTATCTGACAACTAAACATCAGTAATGTTATCTGACAACTAAAGATCAGTAATATTATCTGACAACTAAAGATCAGTAATGTTATCTGACAACTAAAGATCAGTAATATTATTTGACAACTGTAGATCTGTAATGTTATCTGACAACTAAAGATCAGCAATGTTATCTGACAACTAAAGATCAGTAATATTATCTGACAACTAAAGATCAGTAATATTATCTGACAACTAAAGATCAGTAATGTTATCTGACAACTGGAGACCAGTAATGTTATCTGACAACTAAAGACCAGTAATATTATCTGACAACTAAATATCAGTAATGTTATCTGACAACTAAAAAACAGTAATATTATCTGACAACTAAAGATCAGTAATATTATCTGACAACTAAAGATCAGTAATATTATCTGACAACTAAATATCAGTAATGTTATCTGACAACTAAAGATCAGTAATATTATCTGACAACTAAAGATCAGTAATGTTATCTGACAACTAAAGATCAGTAATGTTATCTGACAACTAAATATCAGTAATGTTATCTGACAACTGGAGACCAGTAATGTTATCTGACAACTAAAGATCAGCAATGTTATCTGACAACTAAAGATCAGTAATATTATCTGACAACTAAAGATCAGTAATATTATCTGACAACTAAAGATCAGTAATGTTATCTGACAACTAAAGATCAGTAATATTATCTGACAACTGAAGATCTGTAATGTTATCTGACAACTAAAGATCAGTAATGTTATCTGACAACTAAAGATCAGTAATGTTATCTGACAACTGGAGACCAGTAATGTTATCTGACAACTAAAGATCAGTAATGTTATCTGACAACTAAAGATCAGTAATGTTATCTGACAACTAAAGATCAGTAATGTTATCTGACAACTGGAGACCAGTAATGTTATCTGACAACTAAAGATCAGCAATGTTATCTGACAACTAAAGATCAGTAATATTATCTGACAACTAAAGATCAGTAATGTTATCTGACAACTAAAGATCAGCAATGTTATCTGACAACTAAAGATCAGTAATGTTATCTGACAACTGAAGATCTGTAATGTTATCTGACAACTAAAGATCAGTAATGTTATCTGACAACTAAAGATCAGTAATATTATCTGACAACTGAAGATCTGTAATGTTATCTGACAACTAAAGATCAGCAATGTTATCTGACAACTAAAGATCAGTAATATTATCTGACAACTAAAGATCAGTAATGTTATCTGACAACAAAAGATCAGTAATGTTATCTGACAACTAAAGATCAGTAATGTTATCTGACAACTAAAGATCAGTAATGTTATCTGACAACTAAAGATCAGTAATATTATCTGACAACTAAAGATCAGTAATGTTATCTGACAACTAAAGATCAGTAATGTTATCTGACAACTAAATATCAGTAATGTTATCTGACAACTGGAGACCAGTAATGTTATCTGACAACTAAAGATCAGTAATATTATCTGACAACTAAAGATCTGTAATGTTATCTGACAACTAAAGATCAGTAATGTTATCTGACAACTAAACATCAGTAATGTTATCTGACAACTAAAGATCAGTAATATTATCTGACAACTAAAGATCAGTAATGTTATCTGACAACTAAAGATCAGTAATATTATTTGACAACTGTAGATCTGTAATGTTATCTGACAACTAAAGATCAGCAATGTTATCTGACAACTAAAGATCAGTAATATTATCTGACAACTAAAGATCAGTAATATTATCTGACAACTAAAGATCAGTAATGTTATCTGACAACTGTAGATCTGTAATGTTATCTGACAACTAAAGATCAGCAATGTTATCTGACAACTAAAGATCAGTAATATTATCTGACAACTAAAGATCAGTAATATTATCTGACAACTAAAGATCAGTAATGTTATCTGACAACTGGAGACCAGTAATGTTATCTGACAACTAAAGATCAGTAATATTATCTGACAACTAAAGATCAGTAATATTATCTGACAACTAAAGATCAGTAATATTATCTGACAACTAAATATCAGTAATGTTATCTGACAACTAAAGATCAGTAATATTATCTGACAACTAAAGATCAGTAATGTTATCTGACAACTAAAGATCAGTAATGTTATCTGACAACTAAATATCAGTAATGTTATCTGACAACTGGAGACCAGTAATGTTATCTGACAACTAAAGATCAGCAATGTTATCTGACAACTAAAGATCAGTAATATTATCTGACAACTAAAGATCAGTAATATTATCTGACAACTAAAGATCAGTAATGTTATCTGACAACTAAAGATCAGTAATATTATCTGACAACTGAAGATCTGTAATGTTATCTGACAACTAAAGATCAGTAATGTTATCTGACAACTAAAGATCAGTAATGTTATCTGACAACTGGAGACCAGTAATGTTATCTGACAACTAAAGATCAGTAATGTTATCTGACAACTAAAGATCAGTAATGTTATCTGACAACTAAAGATCAGTAATATTATCTGACAACTGAAGATCTGTAATGTTATCTGACAACTAAAGATCAGCAATGTTATCTGACAACTAAAGATCAGTAATATTATCTGACAACTAAAGATCAGTAATGTTATCTGACAACTAAAGATCAGCAATGTTATCTGACAACTAAAGATCAGTAATATTATCTGACAACTAAAGATCAGTAATATTATCTGACAACTAAAGATCAGTAATGTTATCTGACAACTAAAGATCAGTAATATTATCTGACAACTGAAGATCTGTAATGTTATCTGACAACTAAAGATCAGTAATGTTATCTGACAACTAAAGATCAGTAATGTTATCTGACAACTGGAGACCAGTAATGTTATCTGACAACTAAAGATCAGTAATGTTATCTGACAACTAAAGATCAGTAATGTTATCTGACAACTAAAGATCAGTAATGTTATCTGACAACTAAAGATCAGTAATATTATCTGACAACTAAAGATCAGTAATGTTATCTGACAACTAAAGATCAGTAATGTTATCTGACAACTAAAGATCAGTAATGTTATCTGACAACTAAAGATCAGTAATATTATCTGACAACTAAAGATCAGTAATGTTACCTGACAACTAAAGATCAGTAATATTATCTGACAACTGAAGATCTGTAATGTTATCTGACAACTAAAGATCAGTAATGTTATCTGACAACTGGAGACCAGTAATGTTATCTGACAACTAAAGATCAGTAATATTATCTGACAACTAAAGATCTGTAATGTTATCTGACAACTAAAGATCAGTAATGTTATCTGACAACTGGAGACCAGTAATGTTATCTGACAACTAAAGATCAGCAATGTTATCTGACAACTAAAGATCAGTAATATTATCTGACAACTAAAGATCAGTAATATTATCTGACAACTAAAGATCAGTAATGTTATCTGACAACTAAAGATCAGTAATATTATCTGACAACTGAAGATCTGTAATGTTATCTGACAACTAAAGATCAGTAATGTTATCTGACAACTAAAGATCAGTAATGTTATCTGACAACTGAAGACCAGTAATGTTATCTGACAACTAAAGATCAGTAATGTTATCTGACAACTAAAGATCAGTAATGTTATCTGACAACTAAAGATCAGTAATATTATCTGACAACTGAAGATCTGTAATGTTATCTGACAACTAAAGATCAGCAATGTTATCTGACAACTAAAGATCAGTAATATTATCTGACAACTAAAGATCAGTAATGTTATCTGACAACTAAAGATCAGCAATGTTATCTGACAACTAAAGATCAGTAATATTATCTGACAACTAAAGATCAGTAATATTATCTGACAACTAAAGATCAGTAATGTTATCTGACAACTAAAGATCAGTAATATTATCTGACAACTGAAGATCTGTAATGTTATCTGACAACTAAAGATCAGTAATGTTATCTGACAACTAAAGATCAGTAATGTTATCTGACAACTGGAGACCAGTAATGTTATCTGACAACTAAATATCAGTAATGTTATCTGACAACTGGAGACCAGTAATGTTATCTGACAACTAAAGATCAGCAATGTTATCTGACAACTAAAGATCAGTAATATTATCTGACAACTAAAGATCAGTAATATTATCTGACAACTAAAGATCAGTAATGTTATCTGACAACTAAAGATCAGTAATGTTATCTGACAACTAAAGATCAGTAATATTATCTGACAACTGAAGATCTGTAATGTTATCTGACAACTAAAGATCAGTAATGTTATCTGACAACTGGAGACCAGTAATGTTATCTGACAACTAAAGATCAGCAATGTTATCTGACAACTAAAGATCAGTAATATTATCTGACAACTAAAGATCAGTAATATTATCTGACAACTAAAGATCAGTAATGTTATCTGACAACTAAAGATCAGTAATATTATCTGACAACTGAAGATCTGTAATGTTATCTGACAACTAAAGATCAGTAATGTTATCTGACAACTAAAGATCAGTAATGTTATCTGACAACTGAAGACCAGTAATGTTATCTGACAACTAAAGATCAGTAATGTTATCTGACAACTAAAGATCAGTAATGTTATCTGACAACTAAAGATCAGTAATATTATCTGACAACTGAAGATCTGTAATGTTATCTGACAACTAAAGATCAGCAATGTTATCTGACAACTAAAGATCAGTAATATTATCTGACAACTAAAGATCAGTAATGTTATCTGACAACTAAAGATCAGCAATGTTATCTGACAACTAAAGATCAGTAATATTATCTGACAACTAAAGATCAGTAATATTATCTGACAACTAAAGATCAGTAATGTTATCTGACAACTAAAGATCAGTAATATTATCTGACAACTGAAGATCTGTAATGTTATCTGACAACTAAAGATCAGTAATGTTATCTGACAACTAAAGATCAGTAATGTTATCTGACAACTGGAGACCAGTAATGTTATCTGACAACTAAATATCAGTAATGTTATCTGACAACTGGAGACCAGTAATGTTATCTGACAACTAAAGATCAGCAATGTTATCTGACAACTAAAGATCAGTAATATTATCTGACAACTAAAGATCAGTAATATTATCTGACAACTAAAGATCAGTAATGTTATCTGACAACTAAAGATCAGTAATGTTATCTGACAACTAAAGATCAGTAATATTATCTGACAACTAAAGATCAGTAATGTTATCTGACAACTAAAGATCAGTAATGTTATCTGACAACTAAAGATCAGTAATGTTATCTGACAACTAAAGATCAGTAATGTTATCTGACAACTAAAGATCTGTAATGTTATCTGACAACTAAAGATCTGTAATGTTATCTGACAACTAAAGATCAGTAATGTTATCTGACAACTAAAGATCTGTAAATTTTATCTGACAACTAAAGATCTGTAATGTTATCTGACAACTAAAGATCAGTAATATTATCTGACAACTGAAGATCTGTAATGTTATCTGACAACTAAAGATCAGTAATGTTATCTGACAACTAAAGATTAGTAATGTTATCTGACAACAAAAGATCAGTAATATTATCTGACAACTGAAGATCTGTAATGTTATCTGACAACTAAAGATCAGTAATGTTATCTGACAACTAAATATCAGTAATGTTATCTGACAACTGGAGACCAGTAATGTTATCTGACAACTAAAGATCAGTAATGTTATCTGACAACTAAAGATCAGTAATGTTATCTGACAACTAAAGATCTGTAATGTTATCTGACAACTAAAGATCTTTAATGTTATCTGACAACTAAAGATTAGTAATGTTATCTGACAACTAAAGATCTGTAATGTTATCTGACAACTAAAGATCAGTAATGTTATCTGACAACTAAAGATCTGTAATGTTATCTGACAACTAAAGATCAGTAATATTATCTGACAACTAAAGATCAGTAATGTTATCTGACAACTAAAGATCAGTAATGTTATCTGACAACTAAATATCAGTAATGTTATCTGACAACTAAATATCAGTAATGTTATCTGACAACTGGAGACCAGTAATGTTATCTGACAACTAAAGATCAGCAATGTTATCTGACAACTAAAGATCAGTAATATTATCTGACAACTAAAGATCAGTAATATTATCTGACAACTAAAGATCAGTAATGTAATCTGACAACTAAAGATCAGTAATATTATCTGACAACTGAAGATCTGTAATTTTATCTGACAACTAAAGATCAGTAATGTTATCTGACAACTAAAGATCAGTAATGTTATCTGACAACTGGAGACCAGTAATGTTATCTGACAACTAAAGATCAGTAATGTTATCTGACAACTAAAGATCAGTAATGTTATCTGACAACTAAAGATCAGTAATGTTATCTGACAACTAAAGATCAGTAATATTATCTGACAACTGAAGATCTGTAATGTTATCTGACAACTAAAGATCAGCAATGTTATCTGACAACTAAAGATCAGCAATGTTATCTGACAACTAAAGATCAGTAATGTTATCTGACAACTAAAGATCAGTAATGTTATCTGACAACTAAAGATCAGTAATGTTATCTGACAACTAAAGATCAGTAATATTATCTGACAACTGAAGATCTGTAATGTTATCTGACAACTAAAGATCAGTAATATTATCTGACAACTGAAGATCTGTAATGTTATCTGACAACTAAAGATCAGTAATGTTATCTTACAACTAAAGATCAGTAATGTTATCTGACAACTAAAGATCAGTAATATTATCTGACAACTAAATATCAGTAATGTTATCTGACAACTGGAGACCAGTAATGTTATCTGACAAATAAAGATCAGTAATATTATCTGACAACTAAATATCAGTAATGTTATCTGACAACTAAAGATCAGTAATATTATCTGACAACTAAAGATCAGTAATGTTATCTGACAACTAAAGATCAGTAATGTTATCTGACAACTAAATATCAGTAATGTTATCTGACAACTGGAGACCAGTAATGTTATCTGACAACTAAAGATCAGCAATGTTATCTGACAACTAAAGATCAGTAATATTATCTGACAACTAAAGATCAGTAATATTATCTGACAACTAAAGATCAGTAATGTTATCTGACAACTAAAGATCAGTAATATTATCTGACAACTGAAGATCTGTAATGTTATCTGACAACTAAAGATCAGTAATGTTATCTGACAACTAAAGATCAGTAATGTTATCTGACAACAAAAGATCAGTAATGTTATCTGACAACTAAAGATCAGTAATGTTATCTGACAACTAAAGATCAGTAATGTTATCTGACAACTGGAGACCAGTAATGTTATCTGACAACTAAAGATCAGCAATGTTATCTGACAACTAAAGATCAGTAATATTATCTGACAACTAAAGATCAGTAATGTTATCTGACAACTAAAGATCAGCAATGTTATCTGACAACTAAAGATCAGTAATGTTATCTGACAACTGAAGATCTGTAATGTTATCTGACAACTAAAGATCAGTAATGTTATCTGACAACTAAAGATCAGTAATGTTATCTGACAACTGGAGACCAGTAATGTTATCTGACAACTAAAGATTAGTAATGTTATCTGACAACTAAAGATCAGTAATGTTATCTGACAACTAAAGATCAGTAATGTTATCTGACAACAAAAGATCAGTAATGTTATCTGACAACTAAAGATCAGTAATGTTATCTGACAACTAAAGATCAGTAATGTTATCTGACAACTAAAGATCAGTAATATTATCTGACAACTAAAGATCAGTAATGTTATCTGACAACTAAAGATCAGTAATGTTATCTGACAACTAAATATCAGTAATGTTATCTGACAACTGGAGACCAGTAATGTTATCTGACAACTAAAGATCAGTAATATTATCTGACAACTAAAGATCTGTAATGTTATCTGACAACTAAAGATCAGTAATGTTATCTGACAACTAAACATCAGTAATGTTATCTGACAACTAAAGATCAGTAATATTATCTGACAACTAAAGATCAGTAATGTTATCTGACAACTAAAGATCAGTAATATTATTTGACAACTGTAGATCTGTAATGTTATCTGACAACTAAAGATCAGCAATGTTATCTGACAACTAAAGATCAGTAATATTATCTGACAACTAAAGATCAGTAATATTATCTGACAACTAAAGATCAGTAATGTTATCTGACAACTGGAGACCAGTAATGTTATCTGACAACTAAAGATCAGTAATATTATCTGACAACTAAATATCAGTAATGTTATCTGACAACTAAAAAACAGTAATATTATCTGACAACTAAAGATCAGTAATATTATCTGACAACTAAAGATCAGTAATATTATCTGACAACTAAATATCAGTAATGTTATCTGACAACTAAAGATCAGTAATATTATCTGACAACTAAAGATCAGTAATGTTATCTGACAACTAAAGATCAGTAATGTTATCTGACAACTAAATATCAGTAATGTTATCTGACAACTGGAGACCAGTAATGTTATCTGACAACTAAAGATCAGCAATGTTATCTGACAACTAAAGATCAGTAATATTATCTGACAACTAAAGATCAGTAATATTATCTGACAACTAAAGATCAGTAATGTTATCTGACAACTAAAGATCAGTAATATTATCTGACAACTGAAGATCTGTAATGTTATCTGACAACTAAAGATCAGTAATGTTATCTGACAACTAAAGATCAGTAATGTTATCTGACAACTGGAGACCAGTAATGTTATCTGACAACTAAAGATCAGTAATGTTATCTGACAACTAAAGATCAGTAATGTTATCTGACAACTAAAGATCAGTAATATTATCTGACAACTGAAGATCTGTAATGTTATCTGACAACTAAAGATCAGCAATGTTATCTGACAACTAAAGATCAGTAATATTATCTGACAACTAAAGATCAGTAATGTTATCTGACAACTAAAGATCAGCAATGTTATCTGACAACTAAAGATCAGTAATATTATCTGACAACTAAAGATCAGTAATATTATCTGACAACTAAAGATCAGTAATGTTATCTGACAACTAAAGATCAGTAATATTATCTGACAACTGAAGATCTGTAATGTTATCTGACAACTAAAGATCAGTAATGTTATCTGACAACTAAAGATCAGTAATGTTATCTGACAACTGGAGACCAGTAATGTTATCTGACAACTAAAGATCAGTAATGTTATCTGACAACTAAAGATCAGTAATGTTATCTGACAACTAAAGATCAGTAATGTTATCTGACAACTAAAGATCAGTAATATTATCTGACAACTAAAGATCAGTAATGTTATCTGACAACTAAAGATCAGTAATGTTATCTGACAAATAAAGATCAGTAATGTTATCTGACAACTAAAGATCAGTAATATTATCTGACAACTAAAGATCAGTAATGTTACCTGACAACTAAAGATCAGTAATATTATCTGACAACTGAAGATCTGTAATGTTATCTGACAACTAAAGATCAGTAATGTTATCTGACAACTGGAGACCAGTAATGTTATCTGACAACTAAAGATCAGTAATATTATCTGACAACTAAAGATCTGTAATGTTATCTGACAACTAAAGATCAGTAATGTTATCTGACAACTGGAGACCAGTAATGTTATCTGACAACTAAAGATCAGCAATGTTATCTGACAACTAAAGATCAGTAATATTATCTGACAACTAAAGATCAGTAATATTATCTGACAACTAAAGATTAGTAATGTTATCTGACAACTAAAGATCAGTAATATTATCTGACAACTGAAGATCTGTAATGTTATCTGACAACTAAAGATCAGCAATGTTATCTGACAACTAAAGATCAGTAATATTATCTGACAACTAAAGATCAGTAATTTTATCTGACAACTAAAGATCAGCAATGTTATCTGACAACTAAAGATCAGTAATATTATCTGACAACTAAAGATCAGTAATATTATCTGACAACTAAAGATCAGTAATGTTATCTGACAACTAAAGATCCGTAATATTATCTGACAACTGAAGATCTGTAATGTTATCTGACAACTAAAGATCAGTAATGTTATCTGACAACTAAAGATCAGTAATATTATCTGACAACTAAAGATCAGTAATATTATCTGACAACTAAAGATCAGTAATGTTATCTGACAACTAAAGATCCGTAATATTATCTGACAACTGAAGATCTGTAATGTTATCTGACAACTAAAGATCAGTAATGTTATCTGACAACTAAAGATCAGTAATATTATCTGACAACTAAAGATCAGTAATATTATCTGACAACTAAAGATCAGTAATGTTATCTGACAACTAAAGATCCGTAATATTATCTGACAACTGAAGATCTGTAATGTTATCTGACAACTAAAGATCAGTAATGTTATCTGACAACTAAAGATCAGTAATGTTATCTGACAACTGGAGACCAGTAATGTTATCTGACAACTAAAGATCAGTAATGTTATCTGACAACTAAAGATCAGTAATGTTATCTGACAACTAAAGATCAGGAATGTTATCTGACAACTAAAGATCAGTAATATTATCTGACAACTAAAGATCAGTAATGTTATCTGACAACTAAAGATCAGTAATGTTATCTGACAACTAAAGATCAGTAATGTTATCTGACAACTAAAGATCAGTAATATTATCTGACAACTAAAGATCAGTAATGTTACCTGACAACTAAAGATCAGTAATATTATCTGACAACTGAAGATCTGTAATGTTATCTGACAACTAAAGATCAGTAATATTATCTGACAACTGAAGATCTGTAATGTTATCTGACAACTAAAGATCAGTAATGTTATCTTACAACTAAAGATCAGTAATGTTATCTGACAACTAAAGATCAGTAATATTATCTGACAACTCAAGATCTGTAATGTTATCTGACAACTAAAGATCAGTAATGTTATCTGACAACTAAAGATCAGTAATGTTATCTGACAACTAAAGATCAGTAATGTTATCTGACAACTAAAGATCAGTAATGTTATCTGACAACTTAATATCAGTAATGTTATCTGACAACTGGAGACCAGTAATGTTATCTGACAACTAAAGATCAGTAATATTATCTGACAACTAAATATCAGTAATGTTATCTGACAACTAAAGATCAGTAATATTATCTGACAACTAAAGATCAGTAATGTTATCTGATAACTGGAGACCAGTAATGTTATCTGACAACTAAAGATCAGTAATATTATCTGACAACTAAATATCAGTAATGTTATCTGACAACTAAAAAACAGTAATATTATCTGACAACTAAAGATCAGTAATATTATCTGACAACTAAAGATCAGTAATATTATCTGACAACTAAATATCAGTAATGTTATCTGACAACTAAAGATCAGTAATATTATCTGACAACTAAAGATCAGTAATATTATCTGACAACTAAAGATCAGTAATGTTATCTGACAACTAAAGATCAGTAATGTTATCTGACAATTAAAGATCAGTAATGTTATCTGACGACTAAAGATCAGTAATATTATCTGACAACTAAAGATCAGTAATGTTATCTGACAACTAAAGATCAGTAATGTTATCTGACAACTAAAGATCAGTAATGTTATCTGACAACTAAAGATCAGTAATGTTATCTGACAACTAAATATCAGTAATGTTATCTGACAACTGGAGACCAGTAATGTTATCTGACAACTAAAGATCAGTAATATTATCTGACAACTAAAGATCTGTAATGTTATCTGACAACTAAAGATCAGTAATGTTATCTGACAACTAAACATCAGTAATGTTATCTGACAACTAAAGATCAGTAATATTATCTGACAACTAAAGATCAGTAATGTTATCTGACAACTAAAGATCAGTAATATTATTTGACAACTGTAGATCTGTAATGTTATCTGACAACTAAAGATCAGCAATGTTATCTGACAACTAAAGATCAGTAATATTATCTGACAACTAAAGATCAGTAATATTATCTGACAACTAAAGATCAGTAATGTTATCTGACAACTGGAGACCAGTAATGTTATCTGACAACTAAAGATCAGTAATATTATCTGACAACTAAAGATCAGTAATATTATCTGACAACTAAAGATCAGTAATATTATCTGACAACTAAAGATCAGTAATGTTATCTGACAACTAAAGATCAGTAATGTTATCTGACAACTAAACATCAGTAATGTTATCTGACAACTAAAGATCAGTAATATTATCTGACAACTGTAGATATGTAATGTTATCTGACAACTAAAGATCAACAATGTTATCTGACAACTAAAGATCAGTAATATTATCTGACAACTAAAGATCAGTAATATTATCTGACAACTAAAGATCAGTAATGTTATCTGACAACTAAAGATCAGTAATGTTATCTGACAACTAAAAATCAGTAATGTTATCTGACAACTAAAGATCTGTAATGTTATCTGACAACTAAATATCAGTAATGTTATCTGACAACTAAAGATCTGTAATGTTATCTGACAACTAAAGCTCAGTAATGTTATCTGACAACTAAAGATCAGTAATATTATCTGACAACTAAAGATCAGTAATGTTATCTGACAACTAAAGATCAGTAATGTTATCTGACAACTAAAGATCAGTAATGTTATCTGACAACTAAAGATCAGTAATGTTATCTGACAACTAAAGATCAGTAATGTTATCTGACAACTAAAGATCAGTAATGTTATCTGACAACTAAAGATCAGTAATGTTATCTGACAACTAAATATCAGTAATGTTATCTGACAACTGGAGACCAGTAATGTTATCTGACAACTAAAGATCAGTAATATTATCTGACAAATAAATATCAGTAATGTTATCTGACAACTAAAGATCAGTAATATTATCTGACAACTAAAGATCAGTAATGTTATCTGACAACTAAAGATCAGTAATGTTATCTGACAACTAAAGATCAGTAATATTATCTGACAACTAAATATCAGTAATGTTATCTGACAACTAAAGATCAGTAATATTATCTGACAACTAAATATCAGTAATGTTATCTGACAACTAAAGATCAGTAATATTATCTGACAACTAAAGATCAGTAATGTTATCTGACAACTAAAGATCAGTAATGTTATCTGACAACTAAAGATCAGTAATATTATCTGACAACTGAAGATCTGTAATGTTATCTGACAACTAAAGATCAGTAATATTATCTGACAACTGAAGATCTGTAATGTTATCTGACAACTAAAGATCAGTAATGTTATCTGACAACTAAATATCAGTAATGTTATCTGACAACTGGAGACCAGTAATGTTATCTGACAACTAAAGATCAGTAATATTATCTGACAACTAAATATCAGTAATGATATCTGACAACTAAAGATCAGTAATATTATCTGACAACTAAAGATCAGTAATGTTATCTGACAACTAAAGATCAGTAATGTTATCTGACAACTAAATATCAGTAATGTTATCTGACAACTAAATATCAGTAATGTTATCTGACAACTGGAGACCAGTAATGTTATCTGACAACTAAAGATCAGCAATGTTATCTGACAACTAAAGATCAGTAATATTATCTGACAACTAAAGATCAGTAATATTATCTGACAACTAAAGATCAGTAATGTTATCTGACAACTAAAGATCAGTAATATTATCTGACAACTGAAGATCTGTAATGTTATCTGACAACTAAAGATCAGCAATGTTATCTGACAACTAAAGATCAGTAATATTATCTGACAACTAAAGATCAGTAATATTATCTGACAACTAAAGATCAGTAATGTTATCTGACAACTAAAGATCAGTAATATTATCTGACAACTGAAGATCTGTAATGTTATCTGACAACTAAAGATCAGTAATGTTATCTGACAACTAAAGATCAGTAATGTTATCTGACAACAAAAGATCAGTAATGTTATCTGACAACTAAAGATCAGTAATGTTATCTGACAACTAAAGATCAGTAATGTTATCTGACAACTAAAGATCAGTAATATTATCTGACAACTAAAGATCAGTAATGTTATCTGACAACTAAAGATCAGTAATGTTATCTGACAACTAAATATCAGTAATGTTATCTGACAACTGGAGACCAGTAATGTTATCTGACAACTAAAGATCAGTAATATTATCTGACAACTAAAGATCTGTAATGTTATCTGACAACTAAAGATCAGTAATGTTATCTGACAACTAAACATCAGTAATGTTATCTGACAACTAAAGATCAGTAATATTATCTGACAACTAAAGATCAGTAATGTTATCTGACAACTAAAGATCAGTAATATTATTTGACAACTGTAGATCTGTAATGTTATCTGACAACTAAAGATCAGCAATGTTATCTGACAACTAAAGATCAGTAATATTATCTGACAACTAAAGATCAGTAATATTATCTGACAACTAAAGATCAGTAATGTTATCTGACAACTGGAGACCAGTAATGTTATCTGACAACTAAAGACCAGTAATATTATCTGACAACTAAATATCAGTAATGTTATCTGACAACTAAAAAACAGTAATATTATCTGACAACTAAAGATCAGTAATATTATCTGACAACTAAAGATCAGTAATATTATCTGACAACTAAATATCAGTAATGTTATCTGACAACTAAAGATCAGTAATATTATCTGACAACTAAAGATCAGTAATGTTATCTGACAACTAAAGATCAGTAATGTTATCTGACAACTAAATATCAGTAATGTTATCTGACAACTGGAGACCAGTAATGTTATCTGACAACTAAAGATCAGCAATGTTATCTGACAACTAAAGATCAGTAATATTATCTGACAACTAAAGATCAGTAATATTATCTGACAACTAAAGATCAGTAATGTTATCTGACAACTAAAGATCAGTAATATTATCTGACAACTGAAGATCTGTAATGTTATCTGACAACTAAAGATCAGTAATGTTATCTGACAACTAAAGATCAGTAATGTTATCTGACAACTGGAGACCAGTAATGTTATCTGACAACTAAAGATCAGTAATGTTATCTGACAACTAAAGATCAGTAATGTTATCTGACAACTAAAGATCAGTAATATTATCTGACAACTGAAGATCTGTAATGTTATCTGACAACTAAAGATCAGCAATGTTATCTGACAACTAAAGATCAGTAATATTATCTGACAACTAAAGATCAGTAATGTTATCTGACAACTAAAGATCAGCAATGTTATCTGACAACTAAAGATCAGTAATATTATCTGACAACTAAAGATCAGTAATATTATCTGACAACTAAAGATCAGTAATGTTATCTGACAACTAAAGATCAGTAATATTATCTGACAACTGAAGATCTGTAATGTTATCTGACAACTAAAGATCAGTAATGTTATCTGACAACTAAAGATCAGTAATGTTATCTGACAACTGGAGACCAGTAATGTTATCTGACAACTAAAGATCAGTAATGTTATCTGACAACTAAAGATCAGTAATGTTATCTGACAACTAAAGATCAGTAATGTTATCTGACAACTAAAGATCAGTAATATTATCTGACAACTAAAGATCAGTAATGTTATCTGACAACTAAAGATCAGTAATGTTATCTGACAACTAAAGATCAGTAATGTTATCTGACAACTAAAGATCAGTAATATTATCTGACAACTAAAGATCAGTAATGTTACCTGACAACTAAAGATCAGTAATATTATCTGACAACTGAAGATCTGTAATGTTATCTGACAACTAAAGATCAGTAATGTTATCTGACAACTGGAGACCAGTAATGTTATCTGACAACTAAAGATCAGTAATATTATCTGACAACTAAAGATCTGTAATGTTATCTGACAACTAAAGATCAGTAATGTTATCTGACAACTGGAGACCAGTAATGTTATCTGACAACTAAAGATCAGCAATGTTATCTGACAACTAAAGATCAGTAATATTATCTGACAACTAAAGATCAGTAATATTATCTGACAACTAAAGATCAGTAATGTTATCTGACAACTAAAGATCAGTAATATTATCTGACAACTGAAGATCTGTAATGTTATCTGACAACTAAAGATCAGTAATGTTATCTGACAACTAAAGATCAGTAATGTTATCTGACAACTGAAGACCAGTAATGTTATCTGACAACTAAAGATCAGTAATGTTATCTGACAACTAAAGATCAGTAATATTATCTGACAACTGAAGATCTGTAATGTTATCTGACAACTAAAGATCAGCAATGTTATCTGACAACTAAAGATCAGTAATATTATCTGACAACTAAAGATCAGTAATGTTATCTGACAACTAAAGATCAGCAATGTTATCTGACAACTAAAGATCAGTAATATTATCTGACAACTAAAGATCAGTAATATTATCTGACAACTAAAGATCAGTAATGTTATCTGACAACTAAAGATCAGTAATATTATCTGACAACTGAAGATCTGTAATGTTATCTGACAACTAAAGATCAGTAATGTTATCTGACAACTAAAGATCAGTAATGTTATCTGACAACTGGAGACCAGTAATGTTATCTGACAACTAAAGATCAGTAATGTTATCTGACAACTAAAGATCAGTAATGTTATCTGACAACTAAAGATCAGGAATGTTATCTGACAACTAAAGATCAGTAATATTATCTGACAACTAAAGATCAGTAATGTTATCTGACAACTAAAGATCAGTAATGTTATCTGACAACTAAAGATCAGTAATGTTATCTGACAACTAAAGATCAGTAATATTATCTGACAACTAAAGATCAGTAATGTTACCTGACAACTAAAGATCAGTAATATTATCTGACAACTGAAGATCTGTAATGTTATCTGACAACTAAAGATCAGTAATATTATCTGACAACTGAAGATCTGTAATGTTATCTGACAACTAAAGATCAGTAATGTTATCTTACAACTAAAGATCAGTAATGTTATCTGACAACTAAAGATCAGTAATATTATCTGACAACTCAAGATCTGTAATGTTATCTGACAACTAAAGATCAGTAATGTTATCTGACAACTAAAGATCAGTAATGTTATCTGACAACTAAAGATCAGTAATGTTATCTGACAACTAAAGATCAGTAATGTTATCTGACAACTTAATATCAGTAATGTTATCTGACAACTGGAGACCAGTAATGTTATCTGACAACTAAAGATCAGTAATATTATCTGACAACTAAATATCAGTAATGTTATCTGACAACTAAAGATCAGTAATATTATCTGACAACTAAAGATCAGTAATGTTATCTGATAACTGGAGACCAGTAATGTTATCTGACAACTAAAGATCAGTAATATTATCTGACAACTAAATATCAGTAATGTTATCTGACAACTAAAAAACAGTAATATTATCTGACAACTAAAGATCAGTAATATTATCTGACAACTAAAGATCAGTAATATTATCTGACAACTAAATATCAGTAATGTTATCTGACAACTAAAGATCAGTAATATTATCTGACAACTAAAGATCAGTAATATTATCTGACAACTAAAGATCAGTAATGTTATCTGACAACTAAAGATCAGTAATGTTATCTGACAATTAAAGATCAGTAATGTTATCTGACGACTAAAGATCAGTAATATTATCTGACAACTAAAGATCAGTAATGTTATCTGACAACTAAAGATCAGTAATGTTATCTGACAACTAAAGATCAGTAATGTTATCTGACAACTAAAGATCAGTAATGTTATCTGACAACTAAATATCAGTAATGTTATCTGACAACTGGAGACCAGTAATGTTATCTGACAACTAAAGATCAGTAATATTATCTGACAACTAAAGATCTGTAATGTTATCTGACAACTAAAGATCAGTAATGTTATCTGACAACTAAACATCAGTAATGTTATCTGACAACTAAAGATCAGTAATATTATCTGACAACTAAAGATCAGTAATGTTATCTGACAACTAAAGATCAGTAATATTATTTGACAACTGTAGATCTGTAATGTTATCTGACAACTAAAGATCAGCAATGTTATCTGACAACTAAAGATCAGTAATATTATCTGACAACTAAAGATCAGTAATATTATCTGACAACTAAAGATCAGTAATGTTATCTGACAACTGGAGATCAGTAATATTATCTGACAACTAAAGATCAGTAATGTTATCTGACAACTAAAGATCAGTAATGTTATCTGACAACTAAACATCAGTAATGTTATCTGACAACTAAAGATCAGTAATATTATCTGACAACTGTAGATATGTAATGTTATCTGACAACTAAAGATCAACAATGTTATCTGACAACTAAAGATCAGTAATATTATCTGACAACTAAAGATCAGTAATATTATCTGACAACTAAAGATCAGTAATGTTATCTGACAACTAAAGATCAGTAATGTTATCTGACAACTAAAAATCAGTAATGTTATCTGACAACTAAAGATCTGTAATGTTATCTGACAACTAAATATCAGTAATGTTATCTGACAACTAAAGATCTGTAATGTTATCTGACAACTAAAGCTCAGTAATGTTATCTGACAACTAAAGATCAGTAATATTATCTGACAACTAAAGATCAGTAATGTTATCTGACAACTAAAGATCAGTAATGTTATCTGACAACTAAAGATCAGTAATGTTATCTGACAACTAAAGATCAGTAATGTTATCTGACAACTAAAGATCAGTAATGTTATCTGACAACTAAAGATCAGTAATGTTATCTGACAACTAAAGATCAGTAATGTTATCTGACAACTAAATATCAGTAATGTTATCTGACAACTGGAGACCAGTAATGTTATCTGACAACTAAAGATCAGTAATATTATCTGACAACTAAATATCAGTAATGTTATCTGACAACTAAAGATCAGTAATATTATCTGACAACTAAAGATCAGTAATGTTATCTGACAACTAAAGATCAGTAATGTTATCTGACAACTAAAGATCAGTAATATTATCTGACAACTAAATATCAGTAATGTTATCTGACAACTAAAGATCAGTAATATTATCTGACAACTAAATATCAGTAATGTTATCTGACAACTAAAGATCAGTAATATTATCTGACAACTAAAGATCAGTAATGTTATCTGACAACTAAAGATCAGTAATGTTATCTGACAACTAAAGATCAGTAATATTATCTGACAACTGAAGATCTGTAATGTTATCTGACAACTAAAGATCAGTAATATTATCTGACAACTGAAGATCTGTAATGTTATCTGACAACTAAAGATCAGTAATGTTATCTTACAACTAAAGATCAGTAATGTTATCTGACAACTAAAGATCAGTAATATTATCTGACAACTCAAGATCTGTAATGTTATCTGACAACTAAAGATCAGTAATGTTATCTGACAACTAAAGATCAGTAATGTTATCTGACAACTAAAGATCAGTAATGTTATCTGACAACTAAAGATCAGTAATGTTATCTGACAACTAAATATCAGTAATGTTATCTGACAACTGGAGACCAGTAATGTTATCTGACAACTAAAGATCAGTAATATTATCTGACAACTAAATATCAGTAATGTTATCTGACAACTAAAGATCAGTAATATTATCTGACAACTAAAGATCAGTAATGTTATCTGACAACTAAAGATCAGTAATGTTATCTGACAACTAAATATCAGTAATGTTATCTGACAACTAAATATCAGTAATGTTATCTGACAACTGGAGACCAGTAATGTTATCTGACAACTAAAGATCAGCAATGTTATCTGACAACTAAAGATCAGTAATATTATCTGACAACTAAAGATCAGTAATATTATCTGACAACTAAAGATCAGTAATGTTATCTGACAACTAAAGATCAGTAATATTATCTGACAACTGAAGATCTGTAATGTTATCTGACAACTAAAGATCAGCAATGTTATCTGACAACTAAAGATCAGTAATATTATCTGACAACTAAAGATCAGTAATATTATCTGACAACTAAAGATCAGTAATGTTATCTGACAACTAAAGATCAGTAATATTATCTGACAACTAAAGATCTGTAATGTTATCTGACAACTAAAGATCAGTAATGTTATCTGACAACTAAACATCAGTAATGTTATCTGACAACTAAAGATCAGTAATATTATCTGACAACTAAAGATCAGTAATGTTATCTGACAACTAAAGATCAGTAATATTATTTGACAACTGTAGATCTGTAATGTTATCTGACAACTAAAGATCAGCAATGTTATCTGACAACTAAAGATCAGTAATATTATCTGACAACTAAAGATCAGTAATATTATCTGACAACTAAAGATCAGTAATGTTATCTGACAACTGGAGATCAGTAATATTATCTGACAACTAAAGATCAGTAATGTTATCTGACAACTAAAGATCAGTAATGTTATCTGACAACTAAACATCAGTAATGTTATCTGACAACTAAAGATCAGTAATATTATCTGACAACTGTAGATATGTAATGTTATCTGACAACTAAAGATCAACAATGTTATCTGACAACTAAAGATCAGTAATATTATCTGACAACTAAAGATCAGTAATATTATCTGACAACTAAAGATCAGTAATGTTATCTGACAACTAAAGATCAGTAATGTTATCTGACAACTAAAAATCAGTAATGTTATCTGACAACTAAAGATCTGTAATGTTATCTGACAACTAAATATCAGTAATGTTATCTGACAACTAAAGATCTGTAATGTTATCTGACAACTAAAGCTCAGTAATGTTATCTGACAACTAAAGATCAGTAATATTATCTGACAACTAAAGATCAGTAATGTTATCTGACAACTAAAGATCAGTAATGTTATCTGACAACTAAAGATCAGTAATGTTATCTGACAACTAAAGATCAGTAATGTTATCTGACAACTAAAGATCAGTAATGTTATCTGACAACTAAAGATCAGTAATGTTATCTGACAACTAAAGATCAGTAATGTTATCTGACAACTAAATATCAGTAATGTTATCTGACAACTGGAGACCAGTAATGTTATCTGACAACTAAAGATCAGTAATATTATCTGACAACTAAATATCAGTAATGTTATCTGACAACTAAAGATCAGTAATATTATCTGACAACTAAAGATCAGTAATGTTATCTGACAACTAAAGATCAGTAATGTTATCTGACAACTAAAGATCAGTAATATTATCTGACAACTAAATATCAGTAATGTTATCTGACAACTAAAGATCAGTAATATTATCTGACAACTAAATATCAGTAATGTTATCTGACAACTAAAGATCAGTAATATTATCTGACAACTAAAGATCAGTAATGTTATCTGACAACTAAAGATCAGTAATGTTATCTGACAACTAAAGATCAGTAATATTATCTGACAACTGAAGATCTGTAATGTTATCTGACAACTAAAGATCAGTAATATTATCTGACAACTGAAGATCTGTAATGTTATCTGACAACTAAAGATCAGTAATGTTATCTTACAACTAAAGATCAGTAATGTTATCTGACAACTAAAGATCAGTAATATTATCTGACAACTCAAGATCTGTAATGTTATCTGACAACTAAAGATCAGTAATGTTATCTGACAACTAAAGATCAGTAATGTTATCTGACAACTAAAGATCAGTAATGTTATCTGACAACTAAAGATCAGTAATGTTATCTGACAACTAAATATCAGTAATGTTATCTGACAACTGGAGACCAGTAATGTTATCTGACAACTAAAGATCAGTAATATTATCTGACAACTAAATATCAGTAATGTTATCTGACAACTAAAGATCAGTAATATTATCTGACAACTAAAGATCAGTAATGTTATCTGACAACTAAAGATCAGTAATGTTATCTGACAACTAAATATCAGTAATGTTATCTGACAACTAAATATCAGTAATGTTATCTGACAACTGGAGACCAGTAATGTTATCTGACAACTAAAGATCAGCAATGTTATCTGACAACTAAAGATCAGTAATATTATCTGACAACTAAAGATCAGTAATATTATCTGACAACTAAAGATCAGTAATGTTATCTGACAACTAAAGATCAGTAATATTATCTGACAACTGAAGATCTGTAATGTTATCTGACAACTAAAGATCAGCAATGTTATCTGACAACTAAAGATCAGTAATATTATCTGACAACTAAAGATCAGTAATATTATCTGACAACTAAAGATCAGTAATGTTATCTGACAACTAAAGATCAGTAATATTATCTGACAACTGAAGATCTGTAATGTTATCTGACAACTAAAGATCAGTAATGTTATCTGACAACTAAAGATCAGTAATGTTATCTGACAACTGGAGACCAGTAATGTTATCTGACAACTAAAGATCAGTAATGTTATCTGACAACTAAAGATCAGTAATGTTATCTGACAACTAAAGATCAGTAATATTATCTGACAACTGAAGATCTGTAATGTTATCTGACAACTAAAGATCAGCAATGTTATCTGACAACTAAAGATCAGTAATATTATCTGACAACTAAAGATCAGTAATGTTATCTGACAACTAAAGATCAGCAATGTTATCTGACAACTAAAGATCAGTAATATTATCTGACAACTAAAGATCAGTAATATTATCTGACAACTAAAGATCAGTAATGTTATCTGACAACTAAAGATCAGTAATATTATCTGACAACTGAAGATCTGTAATGTTATCTGACAACTAAAGATCAGTAATGTTATCTGACAACTAAAGATCAGTAATGTTATCTGACAACTGGAGACCAGTAATGTTATCTGACAACTAAAGATCAGTAATGTTATCTGACAACTAAAGATCAGTAATGTTATCTGACAACTAAAGATCAGTAATGTTATCTGACAACTAAAGATCAGTAATATTATCTGACAACTGAAGCTATGTAATGTTATCTGACAACTAAAGATCAGCAATGTTATCTGACAACTAAAGATCAGTAATATTATCTGACAACTAAAGATCAGTAATATTATCTGACAACTAAAGATCAGTAATGTTATCTGACAACTAAAGATCAGTAATGTTATCTGACAACTAAAGATCAGTAATGTTATCTGACAACTAAAGATCAGTAATATTATCTGACAACTAAAGATCAGTAATGTTATCTGACAACTAAAGATCAGTAATGTTATCTGACAACTAAATATCAGTAATGTTATCTGACAACTGGAGACCAGTAATGTTATCTGACAACTAAAGATCAGTAATATTATCTGACAACTAAAGATCTGTAATGTTATCTGACAACTAAAGATCAGTAATGTTATCTGACAACTAAACATCAGTAATGTTATCTGACAACTAAAGATCAGTAATATTATCTGACAACTAAAGATCAGTAATGTTATCTGACAACTAAAGATCAGTAATATTATTTGACAACTGTAGATCTGTAATGTTATCTGACAACTAAAGATCAGTAATGTTATCTGACAACTGGAGACCAGTAATGTTATCTGACAACTAAAGATCAGTAATGTTATCTGACAACTAAAGATCAGTAATGTTATCTGACAACTAAAGATCAGTAATGTTATCTGACAACTAAAGATCAGTAATATTATCTGACAACTGAAGATCTGTAATGTTATCTGACAACTAAAGATCAGTAATATTATCTGACAACTGAAGATCTGTAATGTTATCTGACAACTAAAGATCAGTAATGTTATCTGACAACTAAAGATCAGTAATGTTATCTGACAACTAAATATCAGTAATGTTATCTGACAACTGGAGACCAGTAATGTTATCTGACAACTAAAGATCAGTAATGTTATCTGACAACTAAAGATCAGTAATGTTATCTGACAACTAAAGATCAGCAATGTTATCTGACAACTAAAGATCAGTAATATTATCTGACAACTAAAGATCAGTAATATTATCTGACAACTAAAGATCAGTAATGTTATCTGACAACTAAAGATCAGTAATGTTATCTGACAACTAAAGATCAGTAATATTATCTGACAACTAAAGATCAGTAATGTTATCTGACAACTAAAGATCAGTAATGTTATCTGACAACTAAAGATCAGTAATGTTATCTGACAACTAAAGATCAGTAATGTTATCTGACAACTAAAGATCTGTAATGTTATCTGACAACTAAAGATCTGTAATGTTATCTGACAACTAAAGATCAGTAATGTTATCTGACAACTAAAGATCTGTAAATTTTATCTGACAACTAAAGATCTGTAATGTTATCTGACAACTAAAGATCAGTAATATTATCTGACAACTGAAGATCTGTAATGTTATCTGACAACTAAAGATCAGTAATGTTATCTGACAACTAAAGATTAGTAATGTTATCTGACAACAAAAGATCAGTAATATTATCTGACAACTGAAGATCTGTAATGTTATCTGACAACTAAAGATCAGTAATGTTATCTGACAACTAAATATCAGTAATGTTATCTGACAACTGGAGACCAGTAATGTTATCTGACAACTAAAGATCAGTAATGTTATCTGACAACTAAAGATCAGTAATGTTATCTGACAACTAAAGATTAGTAATGTTATCTGACAACTAAAGATCTTTAATGTTATCTGACAACTAAAGATTAGTAATGTTATCTGACAACTAAAGATCTGTAATGTTATCTGACAACCAAAGATCAGTAATGTTATCTGACAACTAAAGATCTGTAATGTTATCTGACAACTAAAGATCAGTAATATTATCTGACAACTAAAGATCAGTAATGTTATCTGACAACTAAAGATCAGTAATGTTATCTGACAACTAAAGATCAGTAATGTTATCTGACAACTAAAGATCAGTAATGTTATCTGACAACTAAAGATCAGTAATATTATCTGACAACTGAAGATCTGTAATGTTATCTGACAACTAAAGATCAGTAATGTTATCTGACAACTAAAGATCAGTAATGTTATCTGACAACTGGAGACCAGTAATGTTATCTGACAACTAAAGATCAGTAATGTTATCTGACAACTAAAGATCAGTAATATTATCTGACAACTGAAGATCTGTAATGTTATCTGACAACTAAAGATCAGTAATGTTATCTGACAACTAAAGATCAGTAATGTTATCTGACAACTAAAGATCAGTAATATTATCTGACAACTGAAGATCTGTAATGTTATCTGACAACTAAAGATCAGCAATGTTATCTGACAACTAAAGATCAGTAATATTATCTGACAACTAAAGATCAGTAATGTTATCTGACAACTAAAGATCAGCAATGTTATCTGACAACTAAAGATCAGTAATATTATCTGACAACTAAAGATCAGTAATATTATCTGACAACTAAAGATCAGTAATGTTGTCTGACAACTAAAGATCAGTAATATTATCTGACAACTGAAGATCTGTAATGTTATCTGACAACTAAAGATCAGTAATGTTATCTGACAACTAAAGATCAGTAATGTTATCTGACAACTGGAGACCAGTAATGTTATCTGACAACTAAAGATCAGTAATGTTATCTGACAACTAAAGATCAGTAATGTTATCTGACAACTAAAGATCAGTAATGTTATCTGACAACTAAAGATCAGTAATATTATCTGACAACTGAAGCTATGTAATGTTATCTGACAACTAAAGATCAGCAATGTTATCTGACAACTAAAGATCAGTAATATTATCTGACAACTAAAGATCAGTAATGTTATCTGACAACTAAAGATCAGTAATATTATCTGACAACTAAAGATCAGTAATGTTATCTGACAACTAAAGATCAGTAATGTTATCTGACAACTAAATATCAGTAATGTTATCTGACAACTGGAGACCAGTAATGTTATCTGACAACTAAAGATCAGTAATGTTATCTGACAACTAAAGATCAGTAATATTATTTGACAACTGTAGATCTGTAATGTTATCTGACAACTAAAGATCAGCAATGTTATCTGACAACTAAAGATCAGTAATATTATCTGACAACTAAAGATCAGTAATGTTATCTGACAACTAAAGATCAGTAATGTTATCTGACAACTGGAGACCAGTAATGTTATCTGACAACTAAAGATCAGTAATGTTATCTGACAACTAAAGATCAGTAATGTTATCTGACAACTAAAGATCAGTAATGTTATCTGACAACTAAAGATCAGTAATATTATCTGACAACTGAAGATCTGTAATGTTATCTGACAACTAAAGATCAGTAATATTATCTGACAACTGAAGATCTGTAATGTTATCTGACAACTAAAGATCAGTAATGTTATCTGACAACTAAAGATCAGTAATGTTATCTGACAACTAAAGATCAGTAATGTTATCTGACAACTAAAGATCAGTAATGTTATCTGACAACTTAATATCAGTAATGTTATCTGACAACTGGAGACCAGTAATGTTATCTGACAACTAAAGATCAGTAATATTATCTGACAACTAAATATCAGTAATGTTATCTGACAACTAAAGATCAGTAATATTATCTGACAACTAAAGATCAGTAATGTTATCTGATAACTGGAGACCAGTAATGTTATCTGACAACTAAAGATCAGTAATATTATCTGACAACTAAATATCAGTAATGTTATCTGACAACTAAAAAACAGTAATATTATCTGACAACTAAAGATCAGTAATATTATCTGACAACTAAAGATCAGTAATATTATCTGACAACTAAATATCAGTAATGTTATCTGACAACTAAAGATCAGTAATATTATCTGACAACTAAAGATCAGTAATATTATCTGACAACTAAAGATCAGTAATGTTATCTGACAACTAAAGATCAGTAATATTATCTGACAACTAAAGATCAGTAATATTATCTGACAACTAAAGATCAGTAATGTTATCTGACAACTAAAGATCAGTAATGTTATCTGACAACTAAAGATCAGCAATGTTATCTGACAACTAAAGATCAGTAATATTATCTGACAACTAAAGATCAGTAATATTATCTGACAACTAAAGATCAGTAATGTTGTCTGACAACTAAAGATCAGTAATATTATCTGACAACTGAAGATCTGTAATGTTATCTGACAACTAAAGATCAGTAATGTTATCTGACAACTAAAGATCAGTAATGTTATCTGACAACTGGAGACCAGTAATGTTATCTGACAACTAAAGATCAGTAATGTTATCTGACAACTAAAGATCAGTAATGTTATCTGACAACTAAAGATCAGTAATGTTATCTGACAACTAAAGATCAGTAATATTATCTGACAACTGAAGCTATGTAATGTTATCTGACAACTAAAGATCAGCAATGTTATCTGACAACTAAAGATCAGTAATATTATCTGACAACTAAAGATCAGTAATGTTATCTGACAACTAAAGATCAGTAATATTATCTGACAACTAAAGATCAGTAATGTTATCTGACAACTAAAGATCAGTAATGTTATCTGACAACTAAATATCAGTAATGTTATCTGACAACTGGAGACCAGTAATGTTATCTGACAACTAAAGATCAGTAATATTATCTGACAACTAAAGATCTGTAATGTTATCTGACAACTAAAGATCAGTAATGTTATCTGACAACTAAACATCAGTAATGTTATCTGACAACTAAAGATCAGTAATATTATCTGACAACTAAAGATCAGTAATGTTATCTGACAACTAAAGATCAGTAATATTATTTGACAACTGTAGATCTGTAATGTTATCTGACAACTAAAGATCAGCAATGTTATCTGACAACTAAAGATCAGTAATATTATCTGACAACTAAAGATCAGTAATGTTATCTGACAACTAAAGATCAGTAATGTTATCTGACAACTGGAGACCAGTAATGTTATCTGACAACTAAAGATCAGTAATGTTATCTGACAACTAAAGATCAGTAATGTTATCTGACAACTAAAGATCAGTAATGTTATCTGACAACTAAAGATCAGTAATATTATCTGACAACTGAAGATCTGTAATGTTATCTGACAACTAAAGATCAGTAATATTATCTGACAACTGAAGATCTGTAATGTTATCTGACAACTAAAGATCAGTAATGTTATCTGACAACTAAAGATCTGTAATGTTATCTGACAACTAAAGATCAGTAATGTTATCTGACAACTAAAGATCAGTAATGTTATCTGACAACTAAAGATCAGTAATGTTATCTGACAACTAAAGATCAGTAATGTTATCTGACAACTTAATATCAGTAATGTTATCTGACAACTGGAGACCAGTAATGTTATCTGACAACTAAAGATCAGTAATATTATCTGACAACTAAATATCAGTAATGTTATCTGACAACTAAAGATCAGTAATATTATCTGACAACTAAAGATCAGTAATGTTATCTGATAACTGGAGACCAGTAATGTTATCTGACAACTAAAGATCAGTAATATTATCTGACAACTAAATATCAGTAATGTTATCTGACAACTAAAAAACAGTAATATTATCTGACAACTAAAGATCAGCAATATTATCTGACAACTAAAGATCAGTAATATTATCTGACAACTAAATATCAGTAATGTTATCTGACAACTAAAGATCAGTAATATTATCTGACAACTAAAGATCAGTAATATTATCTGACAACTAAAGATCAGTAATGTTATCTGACAACTAAAGATCAGTAATGTTATCTGACAACTAAAGATCAGTAATGTTATCTGACGACTAAAGATCAGTAATATTATCTGACAACTAAAGATCAGTAATGTTATCTGACAACTAAAGATCTGTAATGTTATCTGACAACTAAAGATCAGTAATGTTATCTGACAACTAAACATCAGTAATGTTATCTGACAACTAAAGATCAGTAATATTATCTGACAACTAAAGATCAGTAATGTTATCTGACAACTAAAGATCAGTAATATTATTTGACAACTGTAGATCTGTAATGTTATCTGACAACTAAAGATCAGCAATGTTATCTGACAACTAAAGATCAGTAATATTATCTGACAACTAAAGATCAGTAATATTATCTGACAACTAAAGATCAGTAATGTTATCTGACAACTGGAGACCAGTAATGTTATCTGACAACTAAAGATCAGTAATATTATCTGACAACTAAAGATCAGTAATATTATCTGACAACTAAAGATCAGTAATATTATCTGACAACTAAAGATCAGTAATGTTATCTGACAACTAAAGATCAGTAATGTTATCTGACAACTAAACATCAGTAATGTTATCTGACAACTAAAGATCAGTAATATTATCTGACAACTGTAGATATGTAATGTTATCTGACAACTAAAGATCAACAATGTTATCTGACAACTAAAGATCAGTAATATTATCTGACAACTAAAGATCAGTAATATTATCTGACAACTAAAGATCAGTAATGTTATCTGACAACTAAAGATCAGTAATGTTATCTGACAACTAAAAATCAGTAATGTTATCTGACAACTAAAGATCTGTAATGTTATCTGACAACTAAATATCAGTAATGTTATCTGACAACTAAAGATCTGTAATGTTATCTGACAACTAAAGCTCAGTAATGTTATCTGACAACTAAAGATCAGTAATATTATCTGACAACTAAAGATCAGTAATGTTATCTGACAACTAAAGATCAGTAATGTTATCTGACAACTAAAGATCAGTAATGTTATCTGACAACTAAAGATCAGTAATGTTATCTGACAACTAAAGATCAGTAATGTTATCTGACAACTAAAGATCAGTAATGTTATCTGACAACTAAAGATCAGTAATGTTATCTGACAACTAAATATCAGTAATGTTATCTGACAACTGGAGACCAGTAATGTTATCTGACAACTAAAGATCAGTAATATTATCTGACAACTAAATATCAGTAATGTTATCTGACAACTAAAGATCAGTAATATTATCTGACAACTAAAGATCAGTAATGTTATCTGACAACTAAAGATCAGTAATGTTATCTGACAACTAAAGATCAGTAATATTATCTGACAACTAAATATCAGTAATGTTATCTGACAACTAAAGATCAGTAATATTATCTGACAACTAAATATCAGTAATGTTATCTGACAACTAAAGATCAGTAATATTATCTGACAACTAAAGATCAGTAATGTTATCTGACAACTAAAGATCAGTAATGTTATCTGACAACTAAAGATCAGTAATATTATCTGACAACTGAAGATCTGTAATGTTATCTGACAACTAAAGATCAGTAATATTATCTGACAACTGAAGATCTGTAATGTTATCTGACAACTAAAGATCAGTAATGTTATCTTACAACTAAAGATCAGTAATGTTATCTGAAAACTAAAGATCAGTAATATTATCTGACAACTCAAGATCTGTAATGTTATCTGACAACTAAAGATCAGTAATGTTATCTGACAACTAAAGATCAGTAATGTTATCTGACAACTAAAGATCAGTAATGTTATCTGACAACTAAAGATCAGTAATGTTATCTGACAACTAAATATCAGTAATGTTATCTGACAACTGGAAACCAGTAATGTTATCTGACAACTAAAGATCAGTAATATTATCTGACAACTAAATATCAGTAATGTTATCTGACAACTAAAGATCAGTAATATTATCTGACAACTAAAGATCAGTAATGTTATCTGACAACTAAAGATCAGTAATGTTATCTGACAACTAAATATCAGTAATGTTATCTGACAACTAAATATCAGTAATGTTATCTGACAACTGGAGACCAGTAATGTTATCTGACAACTAAAGATCAGCAATGTTATCTGACAACTAAAGATCAGTAATATTATCTGACAACTAAAGATCAGTAATATTATCTGACAACTAAAGATCAGTAATGTTATCTGACAACTAAAGATCAGTAATATTATCTGACAACTGAAGATCTGTAATGTTATCTGACAACTAAAGATCAGCAATGTTATCTGACAACTAAAGATCAGTAATATTATCTGACAACTAAAGATCAGTAATATTATCTGACAACTAAAGATCAGTAATGTTATCTGACAACTAAAGATCAGTAATATTATCTGACAACTGAAGATCTGTAATGTTATCTGACAACTAAAGATCAGTAATGTTATCTGACAACTAAAGATCAGTAATGTTATCTGACAACTGGAGACCAGTAATGTTATCTGACAACTAAAGATCAGTAATGTTATCTGACAAATAAAGATCAGTAATGTTATCTGACAACTAAAGATCAGTAATATTATCTGACAACTGAAGATCTGTAATGTTATCTGACAACTAAAGATCAGCAATGTTATCTGACAACTAAAGATCAGTAATATTATCTGACAACTAAAGATCAGTAATGTTATCTGACAACTAAAGATCAGCAATGTTATCTGACAACTAAAGATCAGTAATATTATCTGACAACTAAAGATCAGTAATATTATCTGACAACTAAAGATCAGTAATGTTATCTGACAACTAAAGATCAGTAATATTATCTGACAACTGAAGATCTGTAATGTTATCTGACAACTAAAGATCAGTAATGTTATCTGACAACTAAAGATCAGTAATGTTATCTGACAACTGGAGACCAGTAATGTTATCTGACAACTAAAGATCAGTAATGTTATCTGACAACTAAAGATCAGTAATGTTATCTGACAACTAAAGATCAGTAATGTTATCTGACAACTAAAGATCAGTAATATTATCTGACAACTGAAGCTATGTAATGTTATCTGACAACTAAAGATCAGCAATGTTATCTGACAACTAAAGATCAGTAATATTATCTGACAACTAAAGATCAGTAATGTTATCTGACAACTAAAGATCAGTAATATTATCTGACAACTAAAGATCAGTAATGTTATCTGACAACTAAAGATCAGTAATGTTATCTGACAACTAAATATCAGTAATGTTATCTGACAACTGGAGACCAGTAATGTTATCTGACAACTAAAGATCAGTAATATTATCTGACAACTAAAGATCTGTAATGTTATCTGACAACTAAAGATCAGTAATGTTATCTGACAACTAAACATCAGTAATATTATCTGACAACTAAAGATCAGTAATATTATCTGACAACTAAAGATCAGTAATGTTATCTGACAACTAAAGATCAGTAATATTATTTGACAACTGTAGATCTGTAATGTTATCTGACAACTAAAGATCAGCAATGTTATCTGACAACTAAAGATCAGTAATATTATCTGACAACTAAAGATCAGTAATGTTATCTGACAACTAAAGATCAGTAATGTTATCTGACAACTGGAGACCAGTAATGTTATCTGACAACTAAAGATCAGTAATGTTATCTGACAACTAAAGATCAGTAATGTTATCTGACAACTAAAGATCAGTAATGTTATCTGACAACTAAAGATCAGTAATATTATCTGACAACTGAAGATCTGTAATGTTATCTGACAACTAAAGATCAGTAATATTATCTGACAACTGAAGATCTGTAATGTTATCTGACAACTAAAGATCAGTAATGTTATCTGACAACTAAAGATCTGGAATGTTATCTGACAACTAAAGATCAGTAATGTTATCTGACAACTAAAGATCAGTAATGTTATCTGACAACTAAAGATCAGTAATGTTATCTGACAACTAAAGATAAGTAATGTTATCTGACAACTTAATATCAGTAATGTTATCTGACAACTGGAGACCAGTAATGTTATCTGACAACTAAAGATCAGTAATATTATCTGACAACTAAATATCAGTAATGTTATCTGACAACTAAAGATCAGTAATATTATCTGACAACTAAAGATCAGTAATGTTATCTGATAACTGGAGACCAGTAATGTTATCTGACAACTAAAGATCAGTAATATTATCTGACAACTAAATATCAGTAATGTTATCTGACAACTAAAAAACAGTAATATTATCTGACAAATAAAGATCAGTAATATTATCTGACAACTAAAGATCAGTAATATTATCTGACAACTAAATATCAGTAATGTTATCTGACAACTAAAGATCAGTAATATTATCTGACAACTAAAGATCAGTAATATTATCTGACAACTAAAGATCAGTAATGTTATCTGACAACTAAAGATCAGTAATGTTATCTGACAACTAAAGATCAGTAATGTTATCTGACGACTAAAGATCAGTAATGTTATCTGACAACTAAAGATCAGTAATGTTATCTGACAACTAAAGATCAGTAATGTTATCTGACAACTAAAGATCAGTAATGTTATCTGACAACTAAAGATCAGTAATGTTATCTGACAACTAAATATCAGTAATGTTATCTGACAACTGGAGACCAGTAATGTTATCTGACAACTAAAGATCAGTAATATTATCTGACAACTAAAGATCTGTAATGTTATCTGACAACTAAAGATCAGTAATGTTATCTGACAACTAAACATCAGTAATGTTATCTGACAACTAAAGATCAGTAATATTATCTGACAACTAAAGATCAGTAATGTTATCTGACAACTAAAGATCAGTAATATTATTTGACAACTGTAGATCTGTAATGTTATCTGACAACTAAAGATCAGCAATGTTATCTGACAACTAAAGATCAGTAATATTATCTGACAACTAAAGATCAGTAATATTATCTGACAACTAAAGATCAGTAATGTTATCTGACAACTGGAGACCAGTAATGTTATCTGACAACTAAAGATCAGTAATATTATCTGACAACTAAAGATCAGTAATATTATCTGACAACTAAAGATCAGTAATATTATCTGACAACTAAAGATCAGTAATGTTATCTGACAACTAAAGATCAGTAATGTTATCTGACAACTAAACATCAGTAATGTTATCTGACAACTAAAGATCAGTAATATTATCTGACAACTGTAGATATGTAATGTTATCTGACAACTAAAGATCAACAATGTTATCTGACAACTAAAGATCAGTAATATTATCTGACAACTAAAGATCAGTAATATTATCTGACAACTAAAGATCAGTAATGTTATCTGACAACTAAAGATCAGTAATGTTATCTGACAACTAAAAATCAGTAATGTTATCTGACAACTAAAGATCTGTAATGTTATCTGACAACTAAATATCAGTAATGTTATCTGACAACTAAAGATCTGTAATGTTATCTGACAACTAAAGCTCAGTAATGTTATCTGACAACTAAAGATCAGTAATATTATCTGACAACTAAAGATCAGTAATGTTATCTGACAACTAAAGATCAGTAATGTTATCTGACAACTAAAGATCAGTAATGTTATCTGACAACTAAAGATCAGTAATGTTATCTGACAACTAAAGATCAGTAATGTTATCTGACAACTAAAGATCAGTAATGTTATCTGACAACTAAAGATCAGTAATGTTATCTGACAACTAAAGATCAGTAATGTTATCTGACAACTAAATATCAGTAATGTTATCTGACAACTGGAGACCAGTAATGTTATCTGACAACTAAAGATCAGTAATATTATCTGACAACTAAATATCAGTAATGTTATCTGACAACTAAAGATCAGTAATATTATCTGACAACTAAAGATCAGTAATGTTATCTGACAACTAAAGATCAGTAATGTTATCTGACAACTAAAGATCAGTAATATTATCTGACAACTAAATATCAGTAATGTTATCTGACAACTAAAGATCAGTAATATTATCTGACAACTAAATATCAGTAATGTTATCTGACAACTAAAGATCAGTAATATTATCTGACAACTAAAGATCAGTAATGTTATCTGACAACTAAAGATCAGTAATGTTATCTGACAACTAAAGATCAGTAATATTATCTGACAACTGAAGATCTGTAATGTTATCTGACAACTAAAGATCAGTAATATTATCTGACAACTGAAGATCTGTAATGTTATCTGACAACTAAAGATCAGTAATGTTATCTTACAACTAAAGATCAGTAATGTTATCTGACCACTAAAGATCAGTAATATTATCTGACAACTCAAGATCTGTAATGTTATCTGACAACTAAAGATCAGTAATGTTATCTGACAACTAAAGATCAGTAATGTTATCTGACAACTAAAGATCAGTAATGTTATCTGACAACTAAAGATCAGTAATGTTATCTGACAACTAAATATCAGTAATGTTATCTGACAACTAAATATCAGTAATGTTATCTGACAACTGGAGACCAGTAATGTTATCTGACAACTAAAGATCAGCAATGTTATCTGACAACTAAAGATCAGTAATATTATCTGACAACTAAAGATCAGTAATATTATCTGACAACTAAAGATCAGTAATGTTATCTGACAACTAAAGATCAGTAATATTATCTGACAACTGAAGATCTGTAATGTTATCTGACAACTAAAGATCAGTAATGTTATCTGACAACTAAAGATCAGTAATGTTATCTGACAACTAAAGATCAGTAATGTTATCTGACAACTAAATATCAGTAATGTTATCTGACAACTAAATATCAGTAATGTTATCTGACAACTGGAGACCAGTAATGTTATCTGACAACTAAAGATCAGCAATGTTATCTGACAACTAAAGATCAGTAATATTATCTGACAACTAAAGATCAGTAATATTATCTGACAACTAAAGATCAGTAATGTTATCTGACAACTAAAGATCAGTAATATTATCTGACAACTGAAGATCTGTAATGTTATCTGACAACTAAAGATCAGCAATGTTATCTGACAACTAAAGATCAGTAATATTATCTGACAACTAAAGATCAGTAATATTATCTGACAACTAAAGATCAGTAATGTTATCTGACAACTAAAGATCAGTAATATTATCTGACAACTGAAGATCTGTAATGTTATCTGACAACTAAAGATCAGTAATGTTATCTGACAACTAAAGATCAGTAATGTTATCTGACAACTGGAGACCAGTAATGTTATCTGACAACTGAAGATCTGTAATGTTATCTGACAACTAAAGATCAGCAATGTTATCTGACAACTAAAGATCAGTAATATTATCTGACAACTAAAGATCAGTAATGTTATCTGACAACTAAAGATCAGCAATGTTATCTGACAACTAAAGATCAGTAATATTATCTGACAACTAAAGATCAGTAATATTATCTGACAACTAAAGATCAGTAATGTTATCTGACAACTAAAGATCAGTAATATTATCTGACAACTGAAGATCTGTAATGTTATCTGACAACTAAAGATCAGTAATGTTATCTGACAACTAAAGATCAGTAATGTTATCTGACAACTGGAGACCAGTAATGTTATCTGACAACTAAAGATCAGTAATGTTATCTGACAACTAAAGATCAGTAATGTTATCTGACAAATAAAGATCAGTAATATTATCTGACAACTGAAGCTATGTAATGTTATCTGACAACTAAAGATCAGCAATGTTATCTGACAACTAAAGATCAGTAATATTATCTGACAACTAAAGATCAGTAATATTATCTGACAACTAAAGATCAGTAATGTTATCTGACAACTAAAGATCAGTAATGTTATCTGACAACTAAAGATCAGTAATGTTATCTGACAACTAAAGATCAGTAATATTATCTGACAACTAAAGATCAGTAATGTTATCTGACAACTAAAGATCAGTAATGTTATCTGACAACTAAATATCAGTAATGTTATCTGACAACTGGAGACCAGTAATGTTATCTGACAACTAAAGATCAGTAATATTATCTGACAACTAAAGATCTGTAATGTTATCTGACAACTAAAGATCAGTAATGTAATCTGACAACTAAACATCAGTAATGTTATCTGACAACTAAAGATCAGTAATGTTATCTGACAACTGGAGACCAGTAATGTTATCTGACAACTAAAGATCAGTAATGTTATCTGACAACTAAAGATCAGTAATGTTATCTGACAACTAAAGATCAGTAATGTTATCTGACAACTAAAGATCAGTAATGTTATCTGACAACTAAAGATCAGCAATGTTATCTGACAACTAAAGATCAGTAATATTATCTGACAACTAAAGATCAGTAATGTTATCTGACAACTAAAGATCAGTAATGTTATCTGACAACTGGAGACCAGTAATGTTATCTGACAACTAAAGATCAGTAATGTTATCTGACAACTAAAGATCAGTAATGTTATCTGACAACTAAAGATCAGTAATGTTATCTGACAACTAAAGATCAGTAATATTATCTGACAACTGAAGATCTGTAATGTTATCTGACAACTAAAGATCAGTAATATTATCTGACAACTGAAGATCTGTAATGTTATCTGACAACTAAAGATCAGTAATGTTATCTGACAACTAAAGATCAGTAATGTTATCTGACAACTAAATATCAGTAATGTTATCTGACAACTGGAGACCAGTAATGTTATCTGACAACTAAAGATCAGTAATGTTATCTGACAACTAAAGATCAGTAATGTTATCTGACAACTAAAGATCTGTAATGTTATCTGACAACTAAAGATCTTTAATGTTATCTGACAACTAAAGATCAGTAATGTTATCTGACAACTAAAGATCTGTAATGTTATCTGACAACTAAAGATCAGTAATGTTATCTGACAACTAAAGATCTGTAATGTTATCTGACAACTAAAGATCAGTAATATTATCTGACAACTAAAGATCAGTAATGTTATCTGACAACTAAAGATCAGTAATGTTATCTGACAACTAAATATCAGTAATGTTATCTGACAACTAAATATCAGTAATGTTATCTGACAACTGGAGACCAGTAATGTTATCTGACAACTAAAGATCAGCAATGTTATCTGACAACTAAAGATCAGTAATATTATCTGACAACTAAAGATCAGTAATATTATCTGACAACTAAAGATCAGTAATGTTATCTGACAACTAAAGATCAGTAATGTTATCTGACAACTAAAGATCAGTAATATTATCTGACAACTAAAGATCAGTAATGTTATCTGACAACTAAAGATCAGTAATGTTATCTGACAACTAAAGATCAGTAATGTTATCTGACAACTAAAGATCAGTAATGTTATCTGACAACTAAAGATCTGTAATGTTATCTGACAACTAAAGATCTGTAATGTTATCTGACAACTAAAGATCAGTAATGTTATCTGACAACTAAAGATCTGTAAATTTTATCTGACAACTAAAGATCTGTAATGTTATCTGACAACTAAAGATCAGTAATATTATCTGACAACTGAAGATCTGTAATGTTATCTGACAACTAAAGATCAGTAATGTTATCTGACAACTAAAGATTAGTAATGTTATCTGACAACAAAAGATCAGTAATATTATCTGACAACTGAAGATCTGTAATGTTATCTGACAACTAAAGATCAGTAATGTTATCTGACAACTAAATATCAGTAATGTTATCTGACAACTGGAGACCAGTAATGTTATCTGACAACTAAAGATCAGTAATGTTATCTGACAACTAAAGATCAGTAATGTTATCTGACAACTAAAGATTAGTAATGTTATCTGACAACTAAAGATCTTTAATGTTATCTGACAACTAAAGATTAGTAATGTTATCTGACAACTAAAGATCTGTAATGTTATCTGACAACTAAAGATCAGTAATGTTATCTGACAACTAAAGATCTGTAATGTTATCTGACAACTAAAGATCAGTAATATTATCTGACAACTAAAGATCAGTAATGTTATCTGACAACTAAAGATCAGTAATGTTATCTGACAACTAAATATCAGTAATGTTATCTGACAACTAAATATCAGTAATGTTATCTGACAACTGGAGACCAGTAATGTTATCTGACAACTAAAGATCAGCAATGTTATCTGACAACTAAAGATCAGTAATATTATCTGACAACTAAAGATCAGTAATATTATCTGACAACTAAAGATCAGTAATGTTATCTGACAACTAAAGATCAGTAATATTATCTGACAACTGAAGATCTGTAATGTTATCTGACAACTAAAGATCAGTAATGTTATCTGACAACTAAAGATCAGTAATGTTATCTGACAACTGGAGACCAGTAATGTTATCTGACAACTAAAGATCAGTAATGTTATCTGACAACTAAAGATCAGTAATGTTATCTGACAACTAAAGATCAGTAATGTTATCTGACAACTAAAGATCAGTAATATTATCTGACAACTGAAGATCTGTAATGTTATCTGACAACTAAATATCAGTAATGTTATCTGACAACTAAAGATCTGTAATGTTATCTGACAACTAAAGCTCAGTAATGTTATCTGACAACTAAAGATCAGTAATATTATCTGACAACTAAAGATCAGTAATGTTATCTGACAACTAAAGATCAGTAATGTTATCTGACAACTAAAGATCAGTAATGTTATCTGACAACTAAAGATCAGTAATGTTATCTGACAACTAAAGATCAGTAATGTTATCTGACAACTAAAGATCAGTAATGTTATCTGACAACTAAATATCAGTAATGTTATCTGACAACTGGAGACCAGTAATGTTATCTGACAACTAAAGATCAGTAATATTATCTGACAACTAAATATCAGTAATGTTATCTGACAACTAAAGATCAGTAATATTATCTGACAACTAAAGATCAGTAATGTTATCTGACAACTAAAGATCAGTAATGTTATCTGACAACTAAAGATCAGTAATATTATCTGACAACTAAATATCAGTAATGTTATCTGACAACTAAAGATCAGTAATATTATCTGACAACTAAATATCAGTAATGTTATCTGACAACTAAAGATCAGTAATATTATCTGACAACTAAAGATCAGTAATGTTATCTGACAACTAAAGATCAGTAATGTTATCTGACAACTAAAGATCAGTAATATTATCTGACAACTGAAGATCTGTAATGTTATCTGACAACTAAAGATCAGTAATATTATCTGACAACTGAAGATCTGTAATGTTATCTGACAACTAAAGATCAGTAATGTTATCTTACAACTAAAGATCAGTAATGTTATCTGACAACTAAAGATCAGTAATATTATCTGACAACTCAAGATCTGTAATGTTATCTGACAACTAAAGATCAGTAATGTTATCTGACAACTAAAGATCAGTAATGTTATCTGACAACTAAAGATCAGTAATGTTATCTGACAACTAAAGATCAGTAATGTTATCTGACAACTAAATATCAGTAATGTTATCTGACAACTAAAGATCAGTAATATTATCTGACAACTAAATATCAGTAATGTTATCTGACAACTAAAGATCAGTAATATTATCTGACAACTAAAGATCAGTAATGTTATCTGACAACTAAAGATCAGTAATGTTATCTGACAACTAAATATCAGTAATGTTATCTGACAACTAAATATCAGTAATGTTATCTGACAACTGGAGACCAGTAATGTTATCTGACAACTAAAGATCAGCAATGTTATCTGACAACTAAAGATCAGTAATATTATCTGACAACTAAAGATCAGTAATATTATCTGACAACTAAAGATCAGTAATGTTATCTGACAACTAAAGATCAGTAATATTATCTGACAACTGAAGATCTGTAATGTTATCTGACAACTAAAGATCAGCAATGTTATCTGACAACTAAAGATCAGTAATATTATCTGACAACTAAAGATCAGTAATATTATCTGACAACTAAAGATCAGTAATGTTATCTGACAACTAAAGATCAGTAATATTATCTGACAACTGAAGATCTGTAATGTTATCTGACAACTAAAGATCAGTAATGTTATCTGACAACTAAAGATCAGTAATGTTATCTGACAACTGGAGACCAGTAATGTTATCTGACAACTAAAGATCAGTAATGTTATCTGACAAATAAAGATCAGTAATGTTATCTGACAACTAAAGATCAGTAATATTATCTGACAACTGAAGATCTGTAATGTTATCTGACAACTAAAGATCAGCAATGTTATCTGACAACTAAAGATCAGTAATATTATCTGACAACTAAAGATCAGTAATGTTATCTGACAACTAAAGATCAGCAATGTTATCTGACAACTAAAGATCAGTAATATTATCTGACAACTAAAGATCAGTAATATTATCTGACAACTAAAGATCAGTAATGTTATCTGACAACTAAAGATCAGTAATATTATCTGACAACTGAAGATCTGTAATGTTATCTGACAACTAAAGATCAGTAATGTTATCTGACAACTAAAGATCAGTAATGTTATCTGACAACTGGAGACCAGTAATGTTATCTGACAACTAAAGATCAGTAATGTTATCTGACAACTAAAGATCAGTAATGTTATCTGACAACTAAAGATCAGTAATGTTATCTGACAACTAAAGATCAGTAATATTATCTGACAACTGAAGCTATGTAATGTTATCTGACAACTAAAGATCAGCAATGTTATCTGACAACTAAAGATCAGTAATATTATCTGACAACTAAAGATCAGTAATGTTATCTGACAACTAAAGATCAGTAATATTATCTGACAACTAAAGATCAGTAATGTTATCTGACAACTAAAGATCAGTAATGTTATCTGACAACTAAATATCAGTAATGTTATCTGACAACTGGAGACCAGTAATGTTATCTGACAACTAAAGATCAGTAATATTATCTGACAACTAAAGATCTGTAATGTTATCTGACAACTAAAGATCAGTAATGTTATCTGACAACTAAACATCAGTAATGTTATCTGACAACTAAAGATCAGTAATATTATCTGACAACTAAAGATCAGTAATGTTATCTGACAACTAAAGATCAGTAATATTATTTGACAACTGTAGATCTGTAATGTTATCTGACAACTAAAGATCAGCAATGTTATCTGACAACTAAAGATCAGTAATATTATCTGACAACTAAAGATCAGTAATGTTATCTGACAACTAAAGATCAGTAATGTTATCTGACAACTGGAGACCAGTAATGTTATCTGACAACTAAAGATCAGTAATGTTATCTGACAACTAAAGATCAGTAATGTTATCTGACAACTAAAGATCAGTAATGTTATCTGACAACTAAAGATCAGTAATATTATCTGACAACTGAAGATCTGTAATGTTATCTGACAACTAAAGATCAGTAATATTATCTGACAACTGAAGATCTGTAATGTTATCTGACAACTAAAGATCAGTAATGTTATCTGACAACTAAAGATCTGTAATGTTATCTGACAACTAAAGATCAGTAATGTTATCTGACAACTAAAGATCAGTAATGTTATCTGACAACTAAAGATCAGTAATGTTATCTGACAACTAAAGATCAGTAATGTTATCTGACAACTTAATATCAGTAATGTTATCTGACAACTGGAGACCAGTAATGTTATCTGACAACTAAAGATCAGTAATATTATCTGACAACTAAATATCAGTAATGTTATCTGACAACTAAAGATCAGTAATATTATCTGACAACTAAAGATCAGTAATGTTATCTGATAACTGGAGACCAGTAATGTTATCTGACAACTAAAGATCAGTAATATTATCTGACAACTAAATATCAGTAATGTTATCTGACAACTAAAAAACAGTAATATTATCTGACAAATAAAGATCAGTAATATTATCTGACAACTAAAGATCAGTAATATTATCTGACAACTAAATATCAGTAATGTTATCTGACAACTAAAGATCAGTAATATTATCTGACAACTAAAGATCAGTAATATTATCTGACAACTAAAGATCAGTAATGTTATCTGACAACTAAAGATCAGTAATGTTATCTGACAACTAAAGATCAGTAATGTTATCTGACGACTAAAGATCAGTAATATTATCTGACAACTAAAGATCAGTAATGTTATCTGACAACTAAAGATCAGTAATGTTATCTGACAACTAAAGATCAGTAATGTTATCTGACAACTAAAGATCAGTAATGTTATCTGACAACTAAATATCAGTAATGTTATCTGACAACTGGAGACCAGTAATGTTATCTGACAACTAAAGATCAGTAATATTATCTGACAACTAAAGATCTGTAATGTTATCTGACAACTAAAGATCAGTAATGTTATCTGACAACTAAACATCAGTAATGTTATCTGACAACTAAAGATCAGTAATATTATCTGACAACTAAAGATCAGTAATGTTATCTGACAACTAAAGATCAGTAATATTATTTGACAACTGTAGATCTGTAATGTTATCTGACAACTAAAGATCAGCAATGTTATCTGACAACTAAAGATCAGTAATATTATCTGACAACTAAAGATCAGTAATATTATCTGACAACTAAAGATCAGTAATGTTATCTGACAACTGGAGACCAGTAATGTTATCTGACAACTAAAGATCAGTAATATTATCTGACAACTAAAGATCAGTAATATTATCTGACAACTAAAGATCAGTAATATTATCTGACAACTAAAGATCAGTAATGTTATCTGACAACTAAACATCAGTAATATTATCTGACAACTGTAGATATGTAATGTTATCTGACAACTAAAGATCAACAATGTTATCTGACAACTAAAGATCAGTAATATTATCTGACAACTAAAGATCAGTAATATTATCTGACAACTAAAGATCAGTAATGTTATCTGACAACTAAAGATCAGTAATGTTATCTGACAACTAAAAATCAGTAATGTTATCTGACAACTAAAGATCTGTAATGTTATCTGACAACTAAATATCAGTAATGTTATCTGACAACTAAAGATCTGTAATGTTATCTGACAACTAAAGCTCAGTAATGTTATCTGACAACTAAAGATCAGTAATATTATCTGACAACTAAAGATCTGTAATGTTATCTGACAACTAAAGATCAGTAATGTTATCTTACAACTAAAGATCAGTAATGTTATCTGACAACTAAAGATCAGTAATATTATCTGACAACTCAAGATCTGTAATGTTATCTGACAACTAAAGATCAGTAATGTTATCTGACAACTAAAGATCAGTAATGTTATCTGACAACTAAAGATCAGTAATGTTATCTGACAACTAAAGATCAGTAATGTTATCTGACAACTAAAGATCAGTAATGTTATCTGACAACTAAATATCAGTAATGTTATCTGACAACTAAATATCAGTAATGTTATCTGACAACTGGAGACCAGTAATGTTATCTGACAACTAAAGATCAGCAATGTTATCTGACAACTAAAGATCAGTAATATTATCTGACAACTAAAGATCAGTAATATTATCTGACAACTAAAGATCAGTAATGTTATCTGACAACTAAAGATGAGTAATATTATCTGACAACTGAAGATCTGTAATGTTATCTGACAACTAAAGATCAGCAATGTTATCTGACAACTAAAGATCAGTAATATTATCTGACAACTAAAGATCAGTAATATTATCTGACAACTAAAGATCAGTAATGTTATCTGACAACTAAAGATCAGTAATATTATCTGACAACTGAAGATCTGTAATGTTATCTGACAACTAAAGATCAGTAATGTTATCTGACAACTAAAGATCAGTAATGTTATCTGACAACTGGAGACCAGTAATGTTATCTGACAACTAAAGATCAGTAATGTTATCTGACAACTAAAGATCAGTAATGTTATCTGACAACTAAAGATCAGTAATATTATCTGACAACTGAAGATCTGTAATGTTATCTGACAACTAAAGATCAGCAATGTTATCTGACAACTAAAGATCAGTAATATTATCTGACAACTAAAGATCAGTAATGTTATCTGACAACTAAAGATCAGCAATGTTATCTGACAACTAAAGATCAGTAATATTATCTGACAACTAAAGATCAGTAATATTATCTGACAACTGAAGATCAGTAATGTTATCTGACAACTAAAGATCAGTAATATTATCTGACAACTGAAGATCAGTAATGTTATCTGACAACTAAAGATCAGTAATGTTATCTGACAACTGGAGACCAGTAATGTTATCTGACAACTAAAGATCAGTAATGTTATCTGACAACTAAAGATCAGTAATGTTATCTGACAACTAAAGATCAGTAATGTTATCTGACAACTAAAGATCAGTAATATTATCTGACAACTGAAGCTATGTAATGTTATCTGACAACTAAAGATCAGCAATGTTATCTGACAACTAAAGATCAGTAATATTATCTGACAACTAAAGATCAGTAATATTATCTGACAACTAAAGATCAGTAATGTTATCTGACAACTAAAGATCAGTAATGTTATCTGACAACTAAAGATCAGTAATGTTATCTGACAACTAAAGATCAGTAATATTATCTGACAACTAAAGATCAGTAATGTTATCTGACAACTAAAGATCAGTAATGTTATCTGACAACTAAATATCAGTAATGTTATCTGACAACTGGAGACCAGTAATGTTATCTGACAACTAAAGATCAGTAATATTATCTGACAACTAAAGATCTGTAATGTTATCTGACAACTAAAGATCAGTAATGTAATCTGACAACTAAACATCAGTAATGTTATCTGACAACTAAAGATCAGTAATATTATCTGACAACTAAAGATCAGTAATGTTATCTGACAACTAAAGATCAGTAATATTATTTGACAACTGTAGATCTGTAATGTTATCTGACAACTAAAGATCAGCAATGTTATCTGACAACTAAAGATCAGTAATATTATCTGACAACTAAAGATCAGTAATGTTATCTGACAACTAAAGATCAGTAATGTTATCTGACAACTGGAGACCAGTAATGTTATCTGACAACTAAAGATCAGTAATGTTATCTGACAACTAAAGATCAGTAATGTTATCTGACAACTAAAGATCAGTAATGTTATCTGACAACTAAAGATCAGTAATATTATCTGACAACTGAAGATCTGTAATGTTATCTGACAACTAAAGATCAGTAATATTATCTGACAACTGAAGATCTGTAATGTTATCTGACAACTAAAGATCAGTAATGTTATCTGACAACTAAAGATCAGTAATGTTATCTGACAACTAAATATCAGTAATGTTATCTGACAACTGGACACCAGTAATGTTATCTGACAACTAAAGATCAGTAATGTTATCTGACAACTAAAGATCAGTAATGTTATCTGACAACTAAAGATCTGTAATGTTATCTGACAACTAAAGATCTTTAATGTTATCTGACAACTAAAGATCAGTAATGTTATCTGACAACTAAAGATCTGTAATGTTATCTGACAACTAAAGATCAGTAATGTTATCTGACAACTAAAGATCTGTAATGTTATCTGACAACTAAAGATCAGTAATATTATCTGACAACTAAAGATCAGTAATGTTATCTGACAACTAAAGATCAGTAATGTTATCTGACAACTAAATATCAGTAATGTTATCTGACAACTAAATATCAGTAATGTTATCTGACAACTGGAGACCAGTAATGTTATCTGACAACTAAAGATCAGCAATGTTATCTGACAACTAAAGATCAGTAATATTATCTGACAACTAAAGATCAGTAATATTATCTGACAACTAAAGATCAGTAATGTTATCTGACAACTAAAGATCAGTAATGTTATCTGACAACTAAAGATCAGTAATATTATCTGACAACTAAAGATCAGTAATGTTATCTGACAACTAAAGATCAGTAATGTTATCTGACAACTAAAGATCAGTAATGTTATCTGACAACTAAAGATCAGTAATGTTATCTGACAACTAAAGATCTGTAATGTTATCTGACAACTAAAGATCAGTAATGTTATCTGACAACTAAAGATCTGTAAATTTTATCTGACAACTAAAGATCTGTAATGTTATCTGACAACTAAAGATCAGTAATATTATCTGACAACTGAAGATCTGTAATGTTATCTGACAACTAAAGATCAGTAATGTTATCTGACAACTAAAGATTAGTAATGTTATCTGACAACAAAAGATCAGTAATATTATCTGACAACTGAAGATCTGTAATGTTATCTGACAACTAAAGATCAGTAATGTTATCTGACAACTAAATATCAGTAATGTTATCTGACAACTGGAGACCAGTAATGTTATCTGACAACTAAAGATCAGTAATGTTATCTGACAACTAAAGATCAGTAATGTTATCTGACAACTAAAGATTAGTAATGTTATCTGACAACTAAAGATCTTTAATGTTATCTGACAACTAAAGATTAGTAATGTTATCTGACAACTAAAGATCTGTAATGTTATCTGACAACTAAAGATCAGTAATGTTATCTGACAACTAAAGATCTGTAATGTTATCTGACAACTAAAGATCAGTAATATTATCTGACAACTAAAGATCAGTAATGTTATCTGACAACTAAAGATCAGTAATGTTATCTGACAACTAAATATCAGTAATGTTATCTGACAACTAAATATCAGTAATGTTATCTGACAACTGGAGACCAGTAATGTTATCTGACAACTAAAGATCAGCAATGTTATCTGACAACTAAAGATCAGTAATATTGTCTGACAACTAAAGATCAGTAATATTATCTGACAACTAAAGATCAGTAATGTTATCTGACAACTAAAGATCAGTAATATTATCTGACAACTGAAGATCTGTAATGTTATCTGACAACTAAAGATCAGTAATGTTATCTGACAACTAAAGATCAGTAATGTTATCTGACAACTGGAGACCAGTAATGTTATCTGACAACTAAAGATCAGTAATGTTATCTGACAACTAAAGATCAGTAATGTTATCTGACAACTAAAGATCAGTAATGTTATCTGACAACTAAAGATCAGTAATATTATCTGACAACTGAAGATCTGTAATGTTATCTGACAACTAAAGATCAGCAATGTTATCTGACAACTAAAGATCAGTAATGTTATCTGACAACTAAAGATCAGTAATGTTATCTGACAACTAAAGATCAGTAATGTTATCTGACAACTAAAGATCAGTAATGTTATCTGACAACTAAAGATCAGTAATATTATCTGACAACTGAAGATCTGTAATGTTATCTGACAACTAAAGATCAGTAATGTTATCTGACAACTAAAGATCAGTAATGTTATCTGACAACTGGAGACCAGTAATGTTATCTGACAACTAAAGATCAGTAATGTTATCTGACAACTAAAGATCAGTAATGTTATCTGACAACTAAAGATCAGTAATATTATCTGACAACTGAAGATCTGTAATGTTATCTGACAACTAAAGATCAGCAATGTTATCTGACAACTAAAGATCAGTAATATTATCTGACAACTAAAGATCAGTAATGTTATCTGACAACTAAAGATCAGCAATGTTTTCTGACAACTAAAGATCAGTAATATTATCTGACAACTAAAGATCAGTAATATTATCTGACAACTAAAGATCAGTAATGTTATCTGACAACTAAAGATCAGTAATATTATCTGACAACTGAAGATCTGTAATGTTATCTGACAACTAAAGATCAGTAATGTTATCTGACAACTAAAGATCAGTAATGTTATCTGACAACTGGAGACCAGTAATGTTATCTGACAACTAAAGATCAGTAATGTTATCTGACAACTAAAGATCAGTAATGTTATCTGACAACTAAAGATCAGTAATGTTATCTGACAACTAAAGATCAGTAATATTATCTGACAACTGAAGCTATGTAATGTTATCTGACAACTAAAGATCAGCAATGTTATCTGACAACTAAAGATCAGTAATATTATCTGACAACTAAAGATCAGTAATGTTATCTGACAACTAAAGATCAGTAATATTATCTGACAACTAAAGATCAGTAATGTTATCTGACAACTAAAGATCAGTAATGTTATCTGACAACTAAATATCAGTAATGTTATCTGACAACTGGAGACCAGTAATGTTATCTGACAACTAAAGATCAGTAATATTATCTGACAACTAAAGATCTGTAATGTTATCTGACAACTAAAGATCAGTAATGTTATCTGACAACTAAACATCAGTAATGTTATCTGACAACTAAAGATCAGTAATATTATCTGACAACTAAAGATCAGTAATGTTATCTGACAACTAAAGATCAGTAATATTATTTGACAACTGTAGATCTGTAATGTTATCTGACAACTAAAGATCAGCAATGTTATCTGACAACTAAAGATCAGTAATATTATCTGACAACTAAAGATCAGTAATGTTATCTGACAACTAAAGATCAGTAATGTTATCTGACAACTGGAGACCAGTAATGTTATCTGACAACTAAAGATCAGTAATGTTATCTGACAACTAAAGATCAGTAATGTTATCTGACAACTAAAGATCAGTAATGTTATCTGACAACTAAAGATCAGTAATATTATCTGACAACTGAAGATCTGTAATGTTATCTGACAACTAAAGATCAGTAATATTATCTGACAACTGAAGATCTGTAATGTTATCTGACAACTAAAGATCAGTAATATTATCTGACAACTGAAGATCTGTAATGTTATCTGACAACTAAAGATCAGTAATGTTATCTGACAACTAAAGATCAGTAATGTTATCTGACAACTAAAGATCAGTAATGTTATCTGACAACTAAAGATCAGTAATGTTATCTGACAACTAAAGATCTGTAATGTTATCTGACAACTAAAGATCTTTAATGTTATCTGACAACTAAAGATCAGTAATGTTATCTGACAACTAAAGATCTGTAATGTTATCTGACAACTAAAGATCAGTAATGTTATCTGACAACTAAAGATCTGTAATGTTATCTGACAACTAAAGATCAGTAATATTATCTGACAACTAAAGATCAGTAATGTTATCTGACAACTAAAGATCAGTAATGTTATCTGACAACTAAATATCAGTAATGTTATCTGACAACTAAATATCAGTAATGTTATCTGACAACTGGAGACCAGTAATGTTATCTGACAACTAAAGATCAGCAATGTTATCTGACAACTAAAGATCAGTAATATTATCTGACAACTAAAGATCAGTAATATTATCTGACAACTAAAGATCAGTAATGTTATCTGACAACTAAAGATCAGTAATGTTATCTGACAACTAAAGATCAGTAATATTATCTGACAACTAAAGATCAGTAATGTTATCTGACAACTAAAGATCAGTAATGTTATCTGACAACTAAAGATCAGTAATGTTATCTGACAACTAAAGATCAGTAATGTTATCTGACAACTAAAGATCTGTAATGTTATCTGACAACTAAAGATCAGTAATGTTATCTGACAACTAAAGATCAGTAATGTTATCTGACAACTAAAGATCAGTAATGTTATCTGACAACTGGAGACCAGTAATGTTATCTGACAACTAAAGATCAGTAATGTTATCTGACAACTAAAGATCAGTAATGTTATCTGACAACTAAAGATCAGTAATATTATCTGACAACTGAAGATCTGTAATGTTATCTGACAACTAAAGATCAGCAATGTTATCTGACAACTAAAGATCAGTAATATTATCTGACAACTAAAGATCAGTAATGTTATCTGACAACTAAAGATCAGCAATGTTATCTGACAACTAAAGATCAGTAATATTATCTGACAACTAAAGATCAGTAATATTATCTGACAACTAAAGATCAGTAATGTTATCTGACAACTAAAGATCAGTAATATTATCTGACAACTGAAGATCTGTAATGTTATCTGACAACTAAAGATCAGTAATGTTATCTGACAACTAAAGATCAGTAATGTTATCTGACAACTGGAGACCAGTAATGTTATCTGACAACTAAAGATCAGTAATGTTATCTGACAACTAAAGATCAGTAATGTTATCTGACAACTAAAGATCAGTAATGTTATCTGACAACTAAAGATCAGTAATATTATCTGACAACTAAAGATTAGTAATGTTATCTGACAACTAAAGATCAGTAATGTTATCTGACAACTAAAGATCAGTAATGTTATCTGACAACTAAAGATCAGTAATATTATCTGACAACTAAAGATCAGTAATGTTACCTGACAACTAAAGATCAGTAATATTATCTGACAACTGAAGATCTGTAATGTTATCTGAAAACTAAAGATCAGTAATGTTATCTGACAACTGGAGACCAGTAATGTTATCTGACAACTAAAGATCAGTAATATTATCTGACAACTAAAGATCTGTAATGTTATCTGACAACTAAAGATCAGTAATGTTATCTGACAACTGGAGACCAGTAATGTTATCTGACAACTAAAGATCAGCAATGTTATCTGACAACTAAAGATCAGTAATATTATCTGACAACTAAAGATCAGTAATATTATCTGACAACTAAAGATCAGTAATGTTATCTGACAACTAAAGATCAGTAATATTATCTGACAACTGAAGATCTGTAATGTTATCTGACAACTAAAGATCAGTAATGTTATCTGACAACTAAAGATCAGTAATGTTATCTGACAACTGAAGACCAGTAATGTTATCTGACAACTAAAGATCAGTAATGTTATCTGACAACTAAAGATCAGTAATGTTATCTGACAACTAAAGATCAGTAATATTATCTGACAACTGAAGATCTGTAATGTTATCTGACAACTAAAGATCAGCAATGTTATCTGACAACTAAAGATCAGTAATATTATCTGACAACTAAAGATCAGTAATGTTATCTGACAACTAAAGATCAGCAATGTTATCTGACAACTAAAGATCAGTAATATTATCTGACAACTAAAGATCAGTAATATTATCTGACAACTAAAGATCAGTAATGTTATCTGACAACTACAGATCAGTAATATTATCTGACAACTGAAGATCTGTAATGTTATCTGACAACTAAAGATCAGTAATGTTATCTGACAACTAAAGATCAGTAATGTTATCTGACAACTGGAGACCAGTAATGTTATCTGACAACTAAAGATCAGTAATGTTATCTGACAACTAAAGATCAGTAATGTTATCTGACAACTAAAGATCAGGAATGTTATCTGACAACTAAAGATCAGTAATATTATCTGACAACTAAAGATCAGTAATGTTATCTGACAACTAAAGATCAGTAATGTTATCTGACAACTAAAGATCAGTAATGTTATCTGACAACTAAAGATCAGTAATATTATCTGACAACTAAAGATCAGTAATGTTACCTGACAACTAAAGATCAGTAATATTATCTGACAACTGAAGATCTGTAATGTTATCTGACAACTAAAGATCAGTAATATTATCTGACAACTGAAGATCTGTAATGTTATCTGACAACTAAAGATCAGTAATGTTATCTTACAACTAAAGATCAGTAATGTTATCTGACAACTAAAGATCAGTAATATTATCTGACAACTCAAGATCTGTAATGTTATCTGACAACTAAAGATCAGTAATGTTATCTGACAACTAAAGATCAGTAATGTTATCTGACAACTAAAGATCAGTAATGTTATCTGACAACTAAAGATCAGTAATGTTATCTGACAACTTAATATCAGTAATTTTATCTGACAACTGGAGACCAGTAATGTTATCTGACAACTAAAGATCAGTAATATTATCTGACAACTAAATATCAGTAATGTTATCTGACAACTAAAGATCAGTAATATTATCTGACAACTAAAGATCAGTAATGTTATCTGATAACTGGAGACCAGTAATGTTATCTGACAACTAAAGATCAGTAATATTATCTGACAACTAAATATCAGTAATGTTATCTGACAACTAAAAAACAGTAATATTATCTGACAACTAAAGATCAGTAATATTATCTGACAACTAAATATCAGTAATGTTATCTGACAACTAAAGATCAGTAATATTATCTGACAACTAAAGATCAGTAATATTATCTGACCACTAAAGATCAGTAATGTTATCTGACAACTAAAGATCAGTAATGTTATCTGACAACTAAAGATCAGTAATGTTATCTGACGACTAAAGATCAGTAATATTATCTGACAACTAAAGATCAGTAATTTTATCTGACAACTAAAGATCAGTAATGTTATCTGACAACTAAAGATCAGTAATGTTATCTGACAACTAAAGATCAGTAATGTTATCTGACAACTAAATATCAGTAATGTTATCTGACAACTGGAGACCAGTAATGTTATCTGACAACTAAAGATCAGTAATATTATCTGACAACTAAAGATCTGTAATGTTATCTGACAACTAAAGATCAGTAATGTTATCTGACAACTAAACATCAGTAATGTTATCTGACAACTAAAGATCAGTAATATTATCTGACAACTAAAGATCAGTAATGTTATCTGACAACTAAAGATCAGTAATATTATTTGACAACTGTAGATCTGTAATGTTATCTGACAACTAAAGATCAGCAATGTTATCTGACAACTAAAGATCAGTAATATTATCTGACAACTAAAGATCAGTAATATTATCTGACAACTAAAGATCAGTAATGTTATCTGACAACTGGAGACCAGTAATGTTATCTGACAACTAAAGATCAGTAATATTATCTGACAACTAAAGATCAGTAATATTATCTGACAACTAAAGATCAGCAATGTTATCTGACAACTAAAGATCAGTAATATTATCTGACAACTAAAGATCAGTAATATTATCTGACAACTAAAGATCAGTAATGTTATCTGACAACTGGAGACCAGTAATGTTATCTGACAACTAAAGATCAGTAATATTATCTGACAACTAAAGATCAGTAATATTATCTGACAACTAAAGATCAGTAATATTATCTGACAACTAAAGATCAGTAATGTTATCTGACAACTAAACATCAGTAATGTTATCTGACAACTAAAGATCAGTAATATTATCTGACAACTGTAGATATGTAATGTTATCTGACAACTAAAGATCAACAATGTTATCTGACAACTAAAGATCAGTAATATTATCTGACAACTAAAGATCAGTAATATTATCTGACAACTAAAGATCAGTAATGTTATCTGACAACTAAAGATCAGTAATGTTATCTGACAACTAAAAATCAGTAATGTTATCTGACAACTAAAGATCTGTAATGTTATCTGACAACTAAATATCAGTAATGTTATCTGACAACTAAAGATCTGTAATGTTATCTGACAACTAAAGCTCAGTAATGTTATCTGACAACTAAAGATCAGTAATATTATCTGACAACTAAAGATCAGTAATGTTATCTGACAACTAAAGATCAGTAATGTTATCTGACAACTAAAGATCAGTAATGTTATCTGACAACTAAAGATCAGTAATGTTATCTGACAACTAAAGATCAGTAATGTTATCTGACAACTAAAGATCAGTAATGTTATCTGACAACTAAAGATCAGTAATGTTATCTGACAACTAAATATCAGTAATGTTATCTGACAACTGGAGACCAGTAATGTTATCTGACAACTAAAGATCAGTAATATTATCTGACAACTAAATATCAGTAATGTTATCTGACAACTAAAGATCAGTAATATTATCTGACAACTAAAGATCAGTAATGTTATCTGACAACTAAAGATCAGTAATGTTATCTGACAACTAAAGATCAGTAATATTATCTGACAACTAAATATCAGTAATGTTATCTGACAACTAAAGATCAGTAATATTATCTGACAACTAAATATCAGTAATGTTATCTGACAACTAAAGATCAGTAATATTATCTGACAACTAAAGATCAGTAATGTTATCTGACAACTAAAGATCAGTAATGTTATCTGACAACTAAAGATCAGTAATATTATCTGACAACTGAAGATCTGTAATGTTATCTGACAACTAAAGATCAGTAATATTATCTGACAACTGAAGATCTGTAATGTTATCTGACAACTAAAGATCAGTAATGTTATCTTACAACTAAAGATCAGTAATGTTATCTGACAACTAAAGATCAGTAATATTATCTGACAACTCAAGATCTGTAATGTTATCTGACAACTAAAGATCAGTAATGTTATCTGACAACTAAAGATCAGTAATGTTATCTGACAACTAAAGATCAGTAATGTTATCTGACAACTAAAGATCAGTAATGTTATCTGACAACTAAATATCAGTAATGTTATCTGACAACTGGAGACCAGTAATGTTATCTGACAACTAAAGATCAGTAATATTATCTGACAACTAAATATCAGTAATGTTATCTGACAACTAAAGATCAGTAATATTATCTGACAACTAAAGATCAGTAATGTTATCTGACAACTAAAGATCAGTAATGTTATCTGACAACTAAATATCAGTAATGTTATCTGACAACTAAATATCAGTAATGTTATCTGACAACTGGAGACCAGTAATGTTATCTGACAACTAAAGATCAGCAATGTTATCTGACAACTAAAGATCAGTAATATTATCTGACAACTAAAGATCAGTAATATTATCTGACAACTAAAGATCAGTAATGTTATCTGAAAACTAAAGATCAGTAATATTATCTGACAACTGAAGATCTGTAATGTTATCTGACAACTAAAGATCAGTAATGTTATCTGACAACTAAAGATCAGTAATGTTATCTGACAACTGGAGACCAGTAATGTTATCTGACAACTAAAGATCAGTAATGTTATCTGACAACTAAAGATCAGTAATGTTATCTGACAACTAAAGATCAGTAATGTTATCTGACAACTAAAGATCAGTAATATTATCTGACAACTGAAGATCTGTAATGTTATCTGACAACTAAAGATCAGCAATGTTATCTGACAACTAAAGATCAGTAATATTATCTGACAACTAAAGATCAGTAATATTATCTGACAACTAAAGATCAGTAATGTTATCTGACAACTAAAGATCAGTAATGTTATCTGACAACTAAAGATCAGTAATGTTATCTGACAACTAAAGATCAGTAATATTATCTGACAACTAAAGATCAGTAATGTTACCTGACAACTAAAGATCAGTAATATTATCTGACAACTGAAGATCTGTAATGTTATCTGACAACTAAAGATCAGTAATATTATCTGACAACTGAAGATCTGTAATGTTATCTGACAACTAAAGATCAGTAATGTTATCTTACAACTAAAGATCAGTAATGTTATCTGACAACTAAAGATCAGTAATATTATCTGACAACTCAAGATCTGTAATGTTATCTGACAACTAAAGATCAGTAATGTCATCTGACAACTAAAGATCAGTAATGTTATCTGACAACTAAAGATCAGTAATGTTATCTGACAACTAAAGATCAGTAATGTTATCTGACAACTAAATATCAGTAATGTTATCTGACAACTGGAGACCAGTAATGTTATCTGACAACTAAAGATCAGTAATATTATCTGACAACTAAATATCAGTAATGTTATCTGACAACTAAAGATCAGTAATATTATCTGACGACTAAAGATCAGTAATGTTATCTGACAACTAAAGATCAGTAATGTTATCTGACAACTAAAGATCAGTAATGTTATCTGACAACTAAAGATCAGTAATGTTATCTGACAACTAAATATCAGTAATGTTATCTGACAACTGGAGACCAGTAATGTTATCTGACAACTAAAGATCAGTAATATTATCTGACAACTAAAGATCTGTAATGTTATCTGACAACTAAAGATCAGTAATGTTATCTGACAACTAAAGATCAGTAATATTATCTGACAACTAAAGATCAGTAATGTTATCTGACAACTAAAGATCAGTAATATTATTTGACAACTGTAGATCTGTAATGTTATCTGACAACTAAAGATCAGCAATGTTATCTGACAACTAAAGATCAGTAATATTATCTGACAACTAAAGATCAGTAATATTATCTGACAACTGAAGATCAGTAATGTTATCTGACAACTGGAGACCAGTAATGTTATCTGACAACTAAAGATCAGTAATATTATCTGACAACTAAAGATCAGTAATATTATCTGACAACTAAAGATCAGTAATATTATCTGACAACTAAAGATCAGTAATGTTATCTGACAACTAAAGATCAGTAATGTTATCTGACAACTAAACATCAGTAATGTTATCTGACAACTAAAGATCAGTAATGTTATCTGACAACTAAATATCAGTAATGTTATCTGACAACTAAAGATCAGTAATATTATCTGACAACTGTAGATATGTAATGTTATCTGACAACTAAAGATCAACAATGTTATCTGACAACTAAAGATCAGTAATATTATCTGACAACTAAAGATCAGTAATATTATCTGACAACTAAAGATCAGTAATGTTATCTGACAACTAAAGATCAGTAATGTTATCTGACAACTAAAAATCAGTAATGTTATCTGACAACTAAAGATCTGTAATGTTATCTGACAACTAAATATCAGTAATGTTATCTGACAACTAAAGATCTGTAATGTTATCTGACAACTAAAGCTCAGTAATGTTATCTGACAACTAAAGATCAGTAATATTATCTGACAACTAAAGATCAGTAATGTTATCTGACAACTAAAGATCAGTAATGTTATCTGACAACTAAAGATCAGTAATGTTATCTGACAACTAAAGATCTGTAATGTTATCTGACCACTGTAGACCAGTAATGTTATCTGACAACTAAAGATCAGTAATGTTATCTGACAACTGGAGACCAGTAATGTTATCTTACAACTAAAGATCAGTAATGTTATCTGACAACTAAAGATCAGTAATATTATCTGACAACTGGAGACCAGTAATGTTATCTGACAACTAAAGATCAGTAATGTTATCTGACAACTAAAGATCAGTAATGTTATCTGACAACTAAAGATCAGTAATGTTATCTGACAACTAAAGATCAGTAATGTTATCTGACAACTGTAGATCAGTAATGTTATCTGACAACTAAAGATCAGTAATGTTATCTGACAACTAAAGATCAGTAATTTTATCTGACAACTAAATATCAGTAATGTTATCTGACAACTAAAGATCTGTAATGTTATCTGACAACTAAAGATCAGTAATGTTATCTGACAACTGTAGACCAGTAATGTTATCTGACAACTAAAGATCAGTAATGTTATCTGACAACTAAAGATCAGTAATATTATCTATCAACTAAATATCAGTAATATTATCTGACAACTAAATATCAGTAATGTTATCTGACAACTAAAGATCTGTAATGTTATCTGACAACTAAAGCTCAGTAATGTTATCTGACAACTAAAGATCAGTAATATTATCTGACAACTAAAGATCAGTAATGTTATCTGACAACTAAAGATCAGTAATGTTATCTGACAACTAAAGATCAGTAATGTTATCTGACAACTAAAGATCTGTAATGTTATCTGACAACTGTAGACCAGTAATGTTATCTGACAACTAAAGATCAGTAATGTTATCTGACAACTGGAGACCAGTAATGTTATCTTACAACTAAAGATCAGTAATGTTATCTGACAACTAAAGATCAGTAATGTTATCTGACAACTAAAGATCAGTAATATTATCTGACAACTAAACATCAGTAATGTTATCTGACAACTAAAGATCAGTAATGTTATCTGACAACTAAACATCAGTAATGTTATCTGACAACTAAAGATCAGTAATGTTATCTGACAACTAAATATCAGTAATGTTATCTGACAACTAAAGATCAGTAATATTATCTGACAACTGTAGATATGTAATGTTATCTGACAACTAAAGATCAACAATGTTATCTGACAACTAAAGATCAGTAATATTATCTGACAATCTAAAGAGCGGTAGTATTATCTGACAACTAAAGATCAGTAATGTTATCTGACAACTAAAGATCAGTAATGTTATCTGACAACTAAAAATCAGTAATGTTATCTGACAACTAAAGATCTGTAATGTTATCTGACAACTAAATATCAGTAATGTTATCTGACAACTAAAGATCTGTAATGTTATCTGACAACTAAAGCTCAGTAATGTTATCTGACAACTAAAGATCAGTAATATTATCTGACAACTAAAGATCAGTAATGTTATCTGACAACTAAAGATCAGTAATGTTATCTGACAACTAAAGATCAGTAATGTTATCTGACAACTAAAGATCTGTAATGTTATCTGACCACTGTAGACCAGTAATGTTATCTGACAACTAAAGATCAGTAATGTTATCTGACAACTGGAGACCAGTAATGTTATCTTCCAACTAAAGATCAGTAATGTTATCTGACAACTAAAGATCAGTAATGTTATCTGACAACTAAAGATCAGTAATGTTATCTGACAACTAAAGATCAGTAATGTTATCTGACAACTAAAGATCAGTAATGTTATCTGACAACTGTAGATCAGTAATGTTATCTGACAACTAAAGATCAGTAATGTTATCTGACAACTAAAGATCAGTAATTTTATCTGACAACTATATATCAGTAATGTTATCTGACAACTAAAGATCTGTAATGTTATCTGACAACTAAAGATCAGTAATGTTATCTGACAACTGTAGACCAGTAATGTTATCTGACAACTAAAGATCAGTAATGTTATCTGACAACTAAAGATCAGTAATATTATCTATCAACTAAATATCAGTAATATTATCTGACAACTAAATATCAGTAATGTTATCTGACAACTAAAGATCTGTAATGTTATCTGACAACTAAATATCAGTAATGTTATCTGACAACTAAAGATCTGTAATGTTATCTGACAACTAAAGCTCAGTAATGTTATCTGACAACTAAAGATCAGTAATATTATCTGACAACTAAAGATCAGTAATGTTATCTGACAACTAAAGATCAGTAATGTTATCTGACAACTAAAGATCAGTAATGTTATCTGACAACTAAAGATCTGTAATGTTATCTGACAACTGTAGACCAGTAATGTTATCTGACAACTAAAGATCAGTAATGTTATCTGACAACTGGAGACCAGTAATGTTATCTGATAACTAAAGATCAGTAATGTTATCTGACAACTAAAGATCAGTAATATTATCTGACAACTAAATAGCAGTAATGTTATCTGACAACTAAAGATCTGTAATGTTATCTGACAACTAAAGATCAGTAATGTTATCTGACAACTGTAGACCAGTAATGTTATCTGACAACTAAAGATCAGTAATGTTATCTGACAACTAAAGATCAGTAATATTATCTATCAACTAAATATCAGTAATGTTATCTGACAACTAAAGATCAGTAATGTTATCTGACAACTAAATATCAGTAATGTTATCTGACAACTAAAGATCAGTAATGTTATCTGACAACTAAAGATCAGTAATATTATCTATCAACTAAATATCAGTAATGTTATCTGACAACTAAAGATCTGTAATGTTATCTGACAACTAAAGATTTGTAATGTTATCTGACAACTAAAGATCAGTAATATTATCTGACAACTGAAGATCTGTAATGTTATCTGACAACTAAAGATCAGTAATGTTATCTGACAACTAAAGATCAGTAATGTTATCTGACAACAAAAGATCAGTAATATTATCTGACAACTGAAGATCTGTAATGTTATCTGACAACTAAAGATCTGTAATGTTATCTGACAACTAAATATCAGTAATGTTATCTGACAACTAAAGATCAGTAATGTTATCTGACAACTAAAGATCAGTAATGTTATCTGACAACTAAATATCAGTAATGTTATCTGACAACTGGAGACCAGTAATGTTATCTGACAACTAAAGATCAGTAATATTATCTGACAACTAAAGATCTGTAATGTTATCTGACAACTAAAGATCAGTAATGTTATCTGACAACTAAACATCAGTAATGTTATCTGACAACTAAAGATCAGTAATATTATCTGACAACTAAAGATCAGTAATGTTATCTGACAACTAAAGATCAGTAATATTATTTGACAACTGTAGATCTGTAATGTTATCTGACAACTAAAGATCAGCAATGTTATCTGACAACTAAAGATCAGTAATATTATCTGACAACTAAAGATCAGTAATATTATCTGACAACTAAAGATCAGTAATGTTATCTGACAACTGGAGACCAGTAATGTTATCTGACAACTAAAGATCAGTAATATTATCTGACAACTAAAGATCAGTAATATTATCTGACAACTAAAGATCAGTAATGTTATCTGACAACTAAAGATCAGTAATGTTATCTGACAACTAAACATCAGTAATGTTATCTGACAACTAAAGATCAGTAATGTTATCTGACAACTAAATATCAGTAATGTTATCTGACAACTAAAGATCAATAATATTATCTGACAACTGTAGATATGTAATGTTATCTGACAACTAAAGATCAACAATGTTATCTGACAACTAAAGATCAGTAATATTATCTGACAACTAAAGATCAGTAATATTATCTGACAACTAAAGATCAGTAATGTTATCTGACAACTAAAGATCAGTAATGTTATCTGACAACTAAAAATCAGTAATGTTATCTGACAACTAAAGATCTGTAATTTTATCTGACAACTAAATATCAGTAATGTTATCTGACAACTAAAGATCTGTAATGTTATCTGACAACTAAAGCTCAGTAATGTTATCTGACAACTAAAGATCAGTAATATTATCTGACAACTAAAGATCAGTAATGTTATCTGACAACTAAAGATCAGTAATGTTATCTGACAACTAAAGATCAGTAATGTTATCTGACAACTAAAGATCTGTAATGTTATCTGACCACTGTAGACCAGTAATGTTATCTGACAACTAAAGATCAGTAATGTTATCTGACAACTGGAGACCAGTAATGTTATCTTACAACTAAAGATCAGTAATGTTATCTGACAACTAAAGATCAGTAATGTTATCTGACAACTAAAGATCAGTAATATTATCTGACAACTGGAGACCAGTAATGTTATCTGACAACTAAAGATCAGTAATGTTATCTGACAACTAAAGATCAGTAATGTTATCTGACAACTAAAGATCAGTAATGTTATCTGACAACTAAAGATCAGTAATGTTATCTGACAACTGTAGGTCAGTGATGTTATCTGACAACTAAAGATCAGTAATGTTATCTGACAACTAAAGATCAGTAATTTTATCTGACAACTAAATATCAGTAATGTTATCTGACAACTAAAGATCTTAATGTTATCTGACAACTAAAGATCAGTAATGTTATCTGACAACTGTAGACCAGTAATGTTATCTGACAACTAAAGATCAGTAATGTTATCTGACAACTAAAGATCAGTAATATTATCTATCAACTAAATATCAGTAATATTATCTGACAACTAAATATCAGTAATGTTATCTGACAACTAAAGATCTGTAATGTTATCTGACAACTAAAGCTCAGTAATGTTATCTGACAACTAAAGATCAGTAATATTATCTGACAACTAAAGATCAGTAATGTTATCTGACAACTAAAGATCAGTAATGTTATCTGACAACTAAAGATCAGTAATGTTATCTGACAACTAAAGATCTGTAATGTTATCTGACCACTGTAGACCAGTAATGTTATCTGACAACTAAAGATCAGTAATGTTATCTGACAACTGGAGACCAGTAATGTTATCTTACAACTAAAGATCAGTAATGTTATCTGACAACTAAAGATCAGTAATGTTATCTGACAACTAAAGATCAGTAATATTATCTGACAACTGGAGACCAGTAATGTTATCTGACAACTAAAGATCAGTAATGTTATCTGACAACTAAAGATCAGTAATGTTATCTGACAACTAAAGATCAGTAATGTTATCTGACAACTAAAGATCAGTAATGTTATCTGACAACTGTAGATCAGTAATGTTATCTGACAACTAAAGATCAGTAATGTTATCTGACAACTAAAGATCAGTAATTTTATCTGACAACTAAATATCAGTAATGTTATCTGACAACTAAAGATCTTAATGTTATCTGACAACTAAAGATCAGTAATGTTATCTGACAACTGTAGACCAGTAATGTTATCTGACAACTAAAGATCAGTAATGTTATCTGACAACTAAAGATCAGTAATATTATCTATCAACTAAATATCAGTAATATTATCTGACAACTAAATATCAGTAATGTTATCTGACAACTAAAGATCTGTAATGTTATCTGACAACTAAAGCTCAGTCATGTTATCTGACAACTAAAGATCAGTAATATTATCTGACAACTAAAGATCAGTAATGTTATCTGACAACTAAAGATCAGTAATGTTATCTGACAACTAAAGATCAGTAATGTTATCTGACAACTAAAGATCTGTAATGTTATCTGACAACTGTAGACCAGTAATGTTATCTGACAACTAAAGATCAGTAATGTTATCTGACAACTGGAGACCAGTAATGTTATCTTACAACTAAAGATCAGTAATGTTATCTGACAACTAAAGATCAGTAATGTTATCTGACAACTAAAGATCAGTAATATTATCTGACAACTAAACATCAGTAATGTTATCTGACAACTAAAGATCAGTAATGTTATCTGACAACTAAACATCAGTAATGTTATCTGACAACTAAAGATCAGTAATGTTATCTGACAACTAAATATCAGTAATGTTATCTGACAACTAAAGATCAGTAATATTATCTGACAACTGTAGATATGTAATGTTATCTGACAACTAAAGATCAACAATGTTATCAGACAACTAAAGATCAGTAATATTATCTGACAACTAAAGATCAGTAATATTATCTGACAACTAAAGATCAGTAATGTTATCTGACAACTAAAGATCAGTAATGTTATCTGACAACTAAAAATCAGTAATGTTATCTGACAACTAAAGATCTGTAATGTTATCTGACAACTAAATATCAGTAATGTTATCTGACAACTGGAGACCAGTAATGTTATCTTACAACTAAAGATCAGTAATGTTATCTGACAACTAAAGATCAGTAATGTTATCTGACAACTAAAGATCAGTAATATTATCTGACAACTGGAGACCAGTAATGTTATCTGACAACTAAAGATCAGTAATGTTATCTGACAACTAAAGATCAGTAATGTTATCTGACAACTAAAGATCAGTAATGTTATCTGACAACTAAAGATCAGTAATGTTATCTGACAACTGTAGATCAGTAATGTTATCTGACAACTAAAGATCAGTAATGTTATCTGACAACTAAAGATCAGTAATTTTATCTGACAACTAAATATCAGTAATGTTATCTGACAACTAAAGATCTTAATGTTATCTGACAACTAAAGATCAGTAATGTTATCTGACAACTGTAGACCAGTAATGTTATCTGACAACTAAAGATCAGTAATGTTATCTGACAACTAAAGATCAGTAATATTATCTATCAACTAAATATCAGTAATATTATCTGACAACTAAATATCAGTAATGTTATCTGACAACTAAAGATCTGTAATGTTATCTGACAACTAAAGCTCAGTCATGTTATCTGACAACTAAAGATCAGTAATATTATCTGACAACTAAAGATCAGTAATGTTATCTGACAACTAAAGATCAGTAATGTTATCTGACAACTAAAGATCAGTAATGTTATCTGACAACTAAAGATCTGTAATGTTATCTGACAACTGTAGACCAGTAATGTTATCTGACAACTAAAGATCAGTAATGTTATCTGACAACTGGAGACCAGTAATGTTATCTTACAACTAAAGATCAGTAATGTTATCTGACAACTAAAGATCAGTAATGTTATCTGACAACTAAAGATCAGTAATATTATCTGACAACTAAACATCAGTAATGTTATCTGACAACTAAAGATCAGTAATGTTATCTGACAACTAAACATCAGTAATGTTATCTGACAACTAAAGATCAGTAATGTTATCTGACAACTAAATATCAGTAATGTTATCTGACAACTAAAGATCAGTAATATTATCTGACAACTGTAGATATGTAATGTTATCTGACAACTAAAGATCAACAATGTTATCAGACAACTAAAGATCAGTAATATTATCTGACAACTAAAGATCAGTAATATTATCTGACAACTAAAGATCAGTAATGTTATCTGACAACTAAAGATCAGTAATGTTATCTGACAACTAAAAATCAGTAATGTTATCTGACAACTAAAGATCTGTAATGTTATCTGACAACTAAATATCAGTAATGTTATCTGACAACTGGAGACCAGTAATGTTATCTGACAACTAAAGATCAGTAATATTATCTGACAACTAAATATCAGTAATGTTATCTGACAACTAAAGATCAGTAATATTATCTGACGACTAAAGATCAGTAATGTTATCTGACAACTAAAGATCAGTAATGTTATCTGACAACTAAAGATCTGTAATGTTATCTGACCACTGTAGACCAGTAATGTTATCTGACAACTAAAGATCAGTAATGTTATCTGACAACTGGAGACCAGTAATGTTATCTTACAACTAAAGATCAGTAATGTTATCTGACAACTAAAGATCAGTAATATTATCTGACAACTGGAGACCAGTAATGTTATCTGACAACTAAAGATCAGTAATGTTATCTGACAACTAAAGATCAGTAATGTTATCTGACAACTAAAGATCAGTAATGTTATCTGACAACTAAAGATCAGTAATGTTATCTGACAACTGTAGATCAGTAATGTTATCTGACAACTAAAGATCAGTAATGTTATCTGACAACTAAAGATCAGTAATTTTATCTGACAACTAAATATCAGTAATGTTATCTGACAACTAAAGATCTGTAATGTTATCTGACAACTAAAGATCAGTAATGTTATCTGACAACTGTAGACCAGTAATGTTATCTGACAACTAAAGATCAGTAATGTTATCTGACAACTAAAGATCAGTAATATTATCTATCAACTAAATATCAGTAATATTATCTGACAACTAAATATCAGTAATGTTATCTGACAACTAAAGATCTGTAATGTTATCTGACAACTAAAGCTCAGTAATGTTATCTGACAACTAAAGATCAGTAATATTATCTGACAACTAAAGATCAGTAATGTTATCTGACAACTAAAGATCAGTAATGTTATCTGACAACTAAAGATCAGTAATGTTATCTGACAACTAAAGATCTGTAATGTTATCTGACAACTGTAGACCAGTAATGTTATCTGACAACTAAAGATCAGTAATGTTATCTGACAACTGGAGACCAGTAATGTTATCTTACAACTAAAGATCAGTAATGTTATCTGACAACTAAAGATCAGTAATGTTATCTGACAACTAAAGATCAGTAATATTATCTGACAACTAAACATCAGTAATGTTATCTGACAACTAAAGATCAGTAATGTTATCTGACAACTAAACATCAGTAATGTTATCTGACAACTAAAGATCAGTAATGTTATCTGACAACTAAATATCAGTAATGTTATCTGACAACTAAAGATCAGTAATATTATCTGACAACTGTAGATATGTAATGTTATCTGACAACTAAAGATCAACAATGTTATCTGACAACTAAAGATCAGTAATATTATCTGACAACTAAAGATCAGTAATATTATCTGACAACTAAAGATCAGTAATGTTATCTGACAACTAAAGATCAGTAATGTTATCTGACAACTAAAAATCAGTAATGTTATCTGACAACTAAAGATCTGTAATGTTATCTGACAACTAAATATCAGTAATGTTATCTGACAACTAAAGATCTGTAATGTTATCTGACAACTAAAGCTCAGTAATGTTATCTGACAACTAAAGATCAGTAATATTATCTGACAACTAAAGATCAGTAATGTTATCTGACAACTAAAGATCAGTAATGTTATCTGACAACTAAAGATCAGTAATGTTATCTGACAACTAAAGATCTGTAATGTTATCTGACCACTGTAGACCAGTAATGTTATCTGACAACTAAAGATCAGTAATGTTATCTGACAACTGGAGACCAGTAATGTTATCTTCCAACTAAAGATCAGTAATGTTATCTGACAACTAAAGATCAGTAATGTTATCTGACAACTAAAGATCAGTAATGTTATCTGACAACTAAAGATCAGTAATGTTATCTGACAACTAAAGATCAGTAATGTTATCTGACAACTGTAGATCAGTAATGTTATCTGACAACTAAAGATCAGTAATGTTATCTGACAACTAAAGATCAGTAATTTTATCTGACAACTATATATCAGTAATGTTATCTGACAACTAAAGATCTGTAATGTTATCTGACAACTAAAGATCAGTAATGTTATCTGACAACTGTAGACCAGTAATGTTATCTGACAACTAAAGATCAGTAATGTTATCTGACAACTAAAGATCAGTAATATTATCTATCAACTAAATATCAGTAATATTATCTGACAACTAAATATCAGTAATGTTATCTGACAACTAAAGATCTGTAATGTTATCTGACAACTAAATATCAGTAATGTTATCTGACAACTAAAGATCTGTAATGTTATCTGACAACTAAAGCTCAGTAATGTTATCTGACAACTAAAGATCAGTAATATTATCTGACAACTAAAGATCAGTAATGTTATCTGACAACTAAAGATCAGTAATGTTATCTGACAACTAAAGATCAGTAATGTTATCTGACAACTAAAGATCTGTAATGTTATCTGACAACTGTAGACCAGTAATGTTATCTGACAACTAAAGATCAGTAATGTTATCTGACAACTGGAGACCAGTAATGTTATCTTACAACTAAAGATCAGTAATGTTATCTGACAACTAAAGATCAGTAATGTTATCTGGCAACTAAAGCTCAGTAATATTATCTGACAACTGGAGACCAGTAATGTTATCTGACAACTAAAGATCAGTAATGTTATCTGACAACTAAAGATCAGTAATGTTATCTGACAACTAAAGATCAGTAATGTTATCTGAAAACTAAAGATCAGTAATGTTATCTGATAACTGTAGATCAGTAATGTTATCTGATAACTAAAGATCAGTAATGTTATCTGACAACTAAAGATCAGTAATATTATCTGACAACTAAATATCAGTAATGTTATCTGACAACTAAAGATCTGTAATGTTATCTGACAACTAAAGATCAGTAATGTTATCTGACAACTGTAGACCAGTAATGTTATCTGACAACTAAAGATCAGTAATGTTATCTGACAACTAAAGATCAGTAATATTATCTATCAACTAAATATCAGTAATGTTATCTGACAACTAAAGATCAGTAATGTTATCTGACAACTAAATATCAGTAATGTTATCTGACAACTAAAGATCAGTAATGTTATCTGACAACTAAAGATCAGTAATATTATCTATCAACTAAATATCAGTAATGTTATCTGACAACTAAAGATCTGTAATGTTATCTGACAACTAAAGATTTGTAATGTTATCTGACAACTAAAGATCAGTAATATTATCTGACAACTGAAGATCTGTAATGTTATCTGACAACTAAAGATCAGTAATGTTATCTGACAACTAAAGATCAGTAATGTTATCTGACAACAAAAGATCAGTAATATTATCTGACAACTGAAGATCTGTAATGTTATCTGACAACTAAAGATCTGTAATGTTATCTGACAACTAAATATCAGTAATGTTATCTGACAACTAAAGATCAGTAATGTTATCTGACAACTAAAGATCAGTAATGTTATCTGACAACTAAATATCAGTAATGTTATCTGACAACTGGAGACCAGTAATGTTATCTGACAACTAAAGATCAGTAATATTATCTGACAACTAAAGATCTGTAATGTTATCTGACAACTAAAGATCAGTAATGTTATCTGACAACTAAACATCAGTAATGTTATCTGACAACTAAAGATCAGTAATATTATCTGACAACTAAAGATCAGTAATGTTATCTGACAACTAAAGATCAGTAATATTATTTGACAACTGTAGATCTGTAATGTTATCTGACAACTAAAGATCAGCAATGTTATCTGACAACTAAAGATCAGTAATATTATCTGACAACTAAAGATCAGTAATATTATCTGACAACTAAAGATCAGTAATGTTATCTGACAACTGGAGACCAGTAATGTTATCTGACAACTAAAGATCAGTAATATTATCTGACAACTAAAGATCAGTAATATTATCTGACAACTAAAGATCAGTAATATTATCTGACAACTAAAGATCAGTAATGTTATCTGACAACTAAAGATCAGTAATGTTATCTGACAACTAAAGATCAGTAATGTTATCTGACAACTAAAGATCAGTAATGTTATCTGACAACTGTAGGTCAGTAATGTTATCTGACAACTAAAGATCAGTAATGTTATCTGACAACTAAAGATCAGTAATTTTATCTGACAACTAAATATCAGTAATGTTATCTGACAACTAAAGATCTTAATGTTATCTGACAACTAAAGATCAGTAATGTTATCTGACAACTGTAGACCAGTAATGTTATCTGACAACTAAAGATCAGTAATGTTATCTGACAACTAAAGATCAGTAATATTATCTATCAACTAAATATCAGTAATATTATCTGACAACTAAATATCAGTAATGTTATCTGACAACTAAAGATCTGTAATGTTATCTGACAACTAAAGCTCAGTAATGTTATCTGACAACTAAAGATCAGTAATATTATCTGACAACTAAAGATCAGTAATGTTATCTGACAACTAAAGATCAGTAATGTTATCTGACAACTAAAGATCAGTAATGTTATCTGACAACTAAAGATCTGTAATGTTATCTGACCACTGTAGACCAGTAATGTTATCTGACAACTAAAGATCAGTAATGTTATCTGACAACTGGAGACCAGTAATGTTATCTTACAACTAAAGATCAGTAATGTTATCTGACAACTAAAGATCAGTAATGTTATCTGACAACTAAAGATCAGTAATATTATCTGACAACTGGAGACCAGTAATGTTATCTGACAACTAAAGATCAGTAATGTTATCTGACAACTAAAGATCAGTAATGTTATCTGACAACTAAAGATCAGTAATGTTATCTGACAACTAAAGATCAGTAATGTTATCTGACAACTGTAGATCAGTAATGTTATCTGACAACTAAAGATCAGTAATGTTATCTGACAACTAAAGATCAGTAATTTTATCTGACAACTAAATATCAGTAATGTTATCTGACAACTAAAGATCTTAATGTTATCTGACAACTAAAGATCAGTAATGTTATCTGACAACTGTAGACCAGTAATGTTATCTGACAACTAAAGATCAGTAATGTTATCTGACAACTAAAGATCAGTAATATTATCTATCAACTAAATATCAGTAATATTATCTGACAACTAAATATCAGTAATGTTATCTGACAACTAAAGATCTGTAATGTTATCTGACAACTAAAGCTCAGTCATGTTATCTGACAACTAAAGATCAGTAATATTATCTGACAACTAAAGATCAGTAATGTTATCTGACAACTAAAGATCAGTAATGTTATCTGACAACTAAAGATCAGTAATGTTATCTGACAACTAAAGATCTGTAATGTTATCTGACAACTGTAGACCAGTAATGTTATCTGACAACTAAAGATCAGTAATGTTATCTGACAACTGGAGACCAGTAATGTTATCTTACAACTAAAGATCAGTAATGTTATCTGACAACTAAAGATCAGTAATGTTATCTGACAACTAAAGATCAGTAATATTATCTGACAACTAAACATCAGTAATGTTATCTGACAACTAAAGATCAGTAATGTTATCTGACAACTAAACATCAGTAATGTTATCTGACAACTAAAGATCAGTAATGTTATCTGACAACTAAATATCAGTAATGTTATCTGACAACTAAAGATCAGTAATATTATCTGACAACTGTAGATATGTAATGTTATCTGACAACTAAAGATCAACAATGTTATCAGACAACTAAAGATCAGTAATATTATCTGACAACTAAAGATCAGTAATATTATCTGACAACTAAAGATCAGTAATGTTATCTGACAACTAAAGATCAGTAATGTTATCTGACAACTAAAAATCAGTAATGTTATCTGACAACTAAAGATCTGTAATGTTATCTGACAACTAAATATCAGTAATGTTATCTGACAACTGGAGACCAGTAATGTTATCTGACAACTAAAGATCAGTAATATTATCTGACAACTAAATATCAGTAATGTTATCTGACAACTAAAGATCAGTAATATTATCTGACGACTAAAGATCAGTAATGTTATCTGACAACTAAAGATCAGTAATGTTATCTGACAACTAAAGATCAGTAATGTTATCTGACAACTAAAGATCAGTAATGTTATCTGACAACTAAATATCAGTAATGTTATCTGACAACTGGAGACCAGTAATGTTATCTGACAACTAAAGATCAGTAATATTATCTGACAACTAAAGATCTGTAATGTTATCTGACAACTAAAGATCAGTAATGTTATCTGACAACTAAACATCCGTAATGTTATCTGACAACTAAAGATCAGTAATATTATCTGACAACTAAAGATCAGTAATGTTATCTGACAACTAAAGATCAGTAATATTATTTGACAACTGTAGATCTGTAATGTTATCTGACAACTAAAGATCAGCAATGTTATCTGACAACTAAAGATCAGTAATATTATCTGACAACTAAAGATCAGTAATATTATCTGACAACTAAAGATCAGTAATGTTATCTGACAACTGGAGACCAGTAATGTTATCTGACAACTAAAGATCAGTAATATTATCTGACAACTAAAGATCTGTAATGTTATCTGACAACTGTAGACCAGTAATGTTATCTGACAACTAAAGATCAGTAATGTTATCTGACAACTGGAGACCAGTAATGTTATCTTACAACTAAAGATCAGTAATGTTATCTGACAACTAAAGATCAGTAATGTTATCTGACAACTAAAGATCAGTAATATTATCTGACAACTAAACATCAGTAATGTTATCTGACAACTAAAGATCAGTAATGTTATCTGACAACTAAACATCAGTAATGTTATCTGACAACTAAAGATCAGTAATGTTATCTGACAACTAAATATCAGTAATGTTATCTGACAACTAAAGATCAGTAATATTATCTGACAACTGTAGATATGTAATGTTATCTGACAACTAAAGATCAACAATGTTATCAGACAACTAAAGATCAGTAATATTATCTGACAACTAAAGATCAGTAATATTATCTGACAACTAAAGATCAGTAATGTTATCTGACAACTAAAGATCAGTAATGTTATCTGACAACTAAAAATCAGTAATGTTATCTGACAACTAAAGATCTGTAATGTTATCTGACAACTAAATATCAGTAATGTTATCTGACAACTGGAGACCAGTAATGTTATCTGACAACTAAAGATCAGTAATATTATCTGACAACTAAATATCAGTAATGTTATCTGACAACTAAAGATCAGTAATATTATCTGACGACTAAAGATCAGTAATGTTATCTGACAACTAAAGATCAGTAATGTTATCTGACAACTAAAGATCAGTAATGTTATCTGACAACTAAAGATCAGTAATGTTATCTGACAACTAAATATCAGTAATGTTATCTGACAACTTGAGACCAGTAATGTTATCTGACAACTAAAGATCAGTAATATTATCTGACAACTAAAGATCTGTAATGTTATCTGACAACTAAAGATCAGTAATGTTATCTGACAACTAAACATCCGTAATGTTATCTGACAACTAAAGATCAGTAATATTATCTGACAACTAAAGATCAGTAATGTTATCTGACAACTAAAGATCAGTAATATTATTTGACAACTGTAGATCTGTAATGTTATCTGACAACTAAAGATCAGCAATGTTATCTGACAACTAAAGATCAGTAATATTATCTGACAACTAAAGATCAGTAATATTATCTGACAACTAAAGATCAGTAATGTTATCTGACAACTGGAGACCAGTAATGTTATCTGACAACTAAAGATCTGTAATATTATCTGACAACTAAAGATCAGTAATATTATCTGACAACTAAAGATCAGTAATATTATCTGACAACTAAAGATCAGTAATGTTATCTGACAACTAAAGATCAGTAATGTTATCTGACAACTAAACATCAGTAATGTTATCTGACAACTAAAGATCAGTAATGTTATCTGACAACTAAATATCAGTAATGTTATCTGACAACTAAAGATCAGTAATATTATCTGACAACTGTAGATATGTAATGTTATCTGACAACTAAAGATCAACAATGTTATCTGACAACTAAAGATCAGTAATATTATCTGACAACTAAAGATCAGTAATATTATCTGACAACTAAAGATCAGTAATGTTATCTGACAACTAAAGATCAGTAATGTTATCTGACAACTAAAAATCAGTAATGTTATCTGACAACTAAAGATCTGTAATGTTATCTGACAACTAAATATCAGTAATGTTATCTGACAACTAAAGATCTGTAATGTTATCTGACAACTAAAGCTCAGTAATGTTATCTGACAACTAAAGATCAGTAATATTATCTGACAACTAAAGATCAGTAATGTTATCGGACAACTAAAGATCAGTAATGTTATCTGACAACTAAAGATCAGTAATGTTATCTGACAACTAAAGATCTGTAATGTTATCTGACCACTGTAGACCAGTAATGTTATCTGACAACTAAAGATCAGTAATGTTATCTGACAACTGGAGACCAGTAATGTTATCTTACAACTAAAGATCAGTAATGTTATCTGACAACTAAAGATCAGTAATGTTATCTGACAACTAAAGATCAGTAATATTATCTGACAACTGGAGACCAGTAATGTTATCTGACAACTAAAGATCAGTAATGTTATCTGACAACTAAAGATCAGTAATGTTATCTGACAACTAAAGATCAGTAATGTTATCTGACAACTAAAGATCAGTAATGTTATCTGACAACTGTAGATCAGTAATGTTATCTGACAACTAAAGATCAGTAATGTTATCTGACAACTAAAGATCAGTAATTTTATCTGACAACTAAATATCAGTAATGTTATCTGACAACTAAAGATCTGTAATGTTATCTGACAACTAAAGATCAGTAATGTTATCTGACAACTGTAGACCAGTAATGTTATCTGACAACTAAAGATCAGTAATGTTATCTGACAACTAAAGATCAGTAATATTATCTATCAACTAAATATCAGTAATATTATCTGACAACTAAATATCAGTAATGTTATCTGACAACTAAAGATCTGTAATGTTATCTGACAACTAAAGCTCAGTAATGTTATCTGACAACTAAAGATCAGTAATATTATCTGACAACTAAAGATCAGTAATGTTATCTGACAACTAAAGATCAGTAATGTTATCTGACAACTAAAGATCAGTAATGTTATCTGACAACTAAAGATCTGTAATGTTATCTGACAACTGTAGACCAGTAATGTTATCTGACAACTAAAGATCAGTAATGTTATCTGACAACTGGAGACCAGTAATGTTATCTTACAACTAAAGATCAGTAATGTTATCTGACAACTAAAGATCAGTAATGTTATCTGACAACTAAAGATCAGTAATATTATCTGACAACTAAACATCAGTAATGTTATCTGACAACTAAAGATCAGTAATGTTATCTGACAACTAAACATCAGTAATGTTATCTGACAACTAAAGATCAGTAATGTTATCTGACAACTAAATATCAGTAATGTTATCTGACAACTAAAGATCAGTAATATTATCTGACAACTGTAGATATGTAATGTTATCTGACAACTAAAGATCAACAATGTTATCTGACAACTAAAGATCAGTAATATTATCTGACAACTAAAGATCAGTAATATTATCTGACAACTAAAGATCAGTAATGTTATCTGACAACTAAAGATCAGTAATGTTATCTGACAACTAAAAATCAGTAATGTTATCTGACAACTAAAGATCTGTAATGTTATCTGACAACTAAATATCAGTAATGTTATCTGACAACTAAAGATCTGTAATGTTATCTGACAACTAAAGCTCAGTAATGTTATCTGACAACTAAAGATCAGTAATATTATCTGACAACTAAAGATCAGTAATGTTATCTGACAACTAAAGATCAGTAATGTTATCTGACAACTAAAGATCAGTAATGTTATCTGACAACTAAAGATCTGTAATGTTATCTGACCACTGTAGACCAGTAATGTTATCTGACAACTAAAGATCAGTAATGTTATCTGACAACTGGAGACCAGTAATGTTATCTTACAACTAAAGATCAGTAATGTTATCTGACAACTAAAGATCAGTAATGTTATCTGACAACTAAAGATCAGTAATGTTATCTGACAACTGTAGATCAGTAATGTTATCTGACAACTAAAGATCAGTAATGTTATCTGACAACTAAAGATCAGTAATTTTATCTGACAACTAAATATCAGTAATGTTATCTGACAACTAAAGATCTGTAATGTTATCTGACAACTAAAGATCAGTAATGTTATCTGACAACTGTAGACCAGTAATGTTATCTGACAACTAAAGATCAGTAATGTTATCTGACAACTAAAGATCAGTAATATTATCTATCAACTAAATATCAGTAATATTATCTGACAACTAAATATCAGTAATGTTATCTGACAACTAAAGATCTGTAATGTTATCTGACAACTAAATATCAGTAATGTTATCTGACAACTAAAGATCTGTAATGTTATCTGACAACTAAAGCTCAGTAATGTTATCTGACAACTAAAGATCAGTAATATTATCTGACAACTAAAGACCAGTAATGTTATCTGACAACTAAAGATCAGTAATGTTATCTGACAACTAAAGATCAGTAATGTTATCTGACAACTAAAGATCTGTAATGTTATCTGACAACTGTAGACCAGTAATGTTATCTGACAACTAAAGATCAGTAATGTTATCTGACAACTGGAGACCAGTAATGTTATCTTACAACTAAAGATCAGTAATGTTATCTGACAACTAAAGATCAGTAATGTTATCTGACAACTAAAGCTCAGTAATATTATCTGACAACTGGAGACCAGTAATGTTATCTGACAACTAAAGATCAGTAATGTTATCTGACAACTAAAGATCAGTAATGTTATCTGACAACTAAAGATCAGTAATGTTATCTGACAACTAAAGATCAGTAATGTTATCTGATAACTGTAGATCAGTAATGTTATCTGATAACTAAAGATCAGTAATGTTATCTGACAACTAAAGATCAGTAATATTATCTGACAACTAAAGATCAGTAATGTTATCTGACAACTAAATATCAGTAATGTTATCTGACAACTAAAGATCAGTAATGTTATCTGACAACTAAAGATCAGTAATGTTATCTGACAACTGTAGACCAGTAATGTTATCTGACAACTAAAGATCAGTAATGTTATCTGACAACTAAAGATCAGTAATATTATCTATCAACTAAATATCAGTAATGTTATCTGACAACTAAAGATCAGTAATGTTATCTGACAACTAAATATCAGTAATGTTATCTGACAACTAAAGATCAGTAATGTTATCTGACAACTAAAGATCAGTAATATTATCTATCAACTAAATATCAGTAATGTTATCTGACAACTAAAGATCTGTAATATTATCTGACAACTAAAGATTTGTAATGTTATCTGACAACTAAAGATCAGTAATATTATCTGACAACTGAAGATCTGTAATGTTATCTGACAACTAAAGATCAGTAATGTTATCTGACAACTAAAGATCAGTAATGTTATCTGACAACTAAAGATCAGTAATATTATCTGACAACTGAAGATCTGTAATGTTATCTGACAACTAAAGATCTGTAATGTTATCTGACAACTAAATATCAGTAATGTTATCTGACAACTAAAGATCAGTAATGTTATCTGACAACTAAAGATCAGTAATGTTATCTGACAACTAAATATCAGTAATGTTATCTGACAACTGGAGACCAGTAATGTTATCTGACAACTAAAGATCAGTAATATTATCTGACAACTAAAGATCTGTAATGTTATCTGACAACTAAAGATCAGTAATGTTATCTGACAACTAAACATCAGTAATGTTATCTGACAACTAAAGATCAGTAATATTATCTGACAACTAAAGATCAGTAATGTTATCTGACAACTAAAGATCAGTAATATTATTTGACAACTGTAGATCTGTAATGTTATCTGACAACTAAAGATCAGCAATGTTATCTGACAACTAAAGATCAGTAATATTATCTGACAACTAAAGATCAGTAATATTATCTGACAACTAAAGATCAGTAATGTTATCTGACAACTGGAGACCAGTAATGTTATCTGACAACTAAAGATCAGTAATATTATCTGACAACTAAAGATCAGTAATATTATCTGACAACTAAAGATCAGTAATATTATCTGACAACTAAAGATCAGTAATGTTATCTGACAACTAAAGATCAGTAATGTTATCTGACAACTAAACATCAGTAATGTTATCTGACAACTAAAGATCAGTAATGTTATCTGACAACTAAATATCAGTAATGTTATCTGACAACTAAAGATCAGTAATATTATCTGACAACTGTAGATATGTAATGTTATCTGACAACTAAAGATCAACAATGTTATCTGACAACTAAAGATCAGTAATATTATCTGACAACTAAAGATCAGTAATATTATCTGACAACTAAAGATCAGTAATGTTATCTGACAACTAAAGATCAGTAATGTTATCTGACAACTAAAAATCAGTAATGTTATCTGACAACTAAAGATCTGTAATGTTATCTGACAACTAAATATCAGTAATGTTATCTGACAACTAAAGATCTGTAATGTTATCTGACAACTAAAGCTCAGTAATGTTATCTGACAACTAAAGATCAGTAATATTATCTGACAACTAAAGATCAGTAATGTTATCTGACAACTAAAGATCAGTAATGTTATCTGACAACTAAAGATCAGTAATGTTATCTGACAACTAAAGATCTGTAATGTTATCTGACCACTGTAGACCAGTAATGTTATCTGACAACTAAAGATCAGTAATGTTATCTGACAACTGGAGACCAGTAATGTTATCTTACAACTAAAGATCAGTAATGTTATCTGACAACTAAAGATCAGTAATGTTATCTGACAACTAAAGATCAGTAATATTATCTGACAACTGGAGACCAGTAATGTTATCTGACAACTAAAGATCAGTAATGTTATCTGACAACTAAAGATCAGTAATGTTATCTGACAACTAAAGATCAGTAATGTTATCTGACAACTAAAGATCAGTAATGTTATCTGACAACTGTAGATCAGTAATGTTATCTGACAACTAAAGATCAGTAATGTTATCTGACAACTAAAGATCAGTAATTTTATCTGACAACTAAATATCAGTAATGTTATCTGACAACTAAAGATCTTAATGTTATCTGACAACTAAAGATCAGTAATGTTATCTGACAACTGTAGACCAGTAATGTTATCTGACAACTAAAGATCAGTAATGTTATCTGACAACTAAAGATCAGTAATATTATCTATCAACTAAATATCAGTAATATTATCTGACAACTAAATATCAGTAATGTTATCTGACAACTAAAGATCTGTAATGTTATCTGACAACTAAAGCTCAGTAATGTTATCTGACAACTAAAGATCAGTAATATTATCTGAAAACTAAAGATCAGTAATGTTATCTGACAACTAAAGATCAGTAATGTTATCTGACAACTAAAGATCAGTAATGTTATCTGACAACTAAAGATCAGTAATGTTATCTGACAACTAAAGATCTGTAATGTTATCTGACAACTGTAGACCAGTAATGTTATCTGACAACTAAAGATCAGTAATGTTATCTGACAACTGGAGACCAGTAATGTTATCTTACAACTAAAGATCAGTAATGTTATCTGACAACTAAAGATCAGTAATGTTATCTGACAACTAAAGATCAGTAATATTATCTGACAACTAAACATCAGTAATGTTATCTGACAACTAAAGATCAGTAATGTTATCTGACAACTAAACATCAGTAATGTTATCTGACAACTAAAGATCAGTAATGTTATCTGACAACTAAATATCAGTAATGTTATCTGACAACTAAAGATCAGTAATATTATCTGACAACTGTAGATATGTAATGTTATCTGACAACTAAAGATCAACAATGTTATCAGACAACTAAAGATCAGTAATATTATCTGACAACTAAAGATCAGTAATATTATCTGACAACTAAAGATCAGTAATGTTATCTGACAACTAAAGATCAGTAATGTTATCTGACAACTAAAAATCAGTAATGTTATCTGACAACTAAAGATCTGTAATGTTATCTGACAACTAAATATCAGTAATGTTATCTGACAACTAAAGATCTGTAATGTTATCTGACAACTAAAGCTCAGTAATGTTATCTGACAACTAAAGATCAGTAATATTATCTGACAACTAAAGATCAGTAATGTTATCTGACAACTAAAGATCAGTAATATTATTTGACAACTGTAGATCTGTAATGTTATCTGACAACTAAAGATCAGCAATGTTATCTGACAACTAAAGATCAGTAATATTATCTGACAACTAAAGATCAGTAATATTATCTGACAACTAAAGATCAGTAATGTTATCTGACAACTGGAGACCAGTAATGTTATCTGACAACTAAAGATCAGTAATATTATCTGACAACTAAAGATCAGTAATATTATTTGACAACTAAAGATCAGTAATATTATCTGACAACTAAAGATCAGTAATGTTATCTGACAACTAAAGATCAGTAATGTTATCTGACAACTAAACATCAGTAATGTTATCTGACAACTAAAGATCAGTAATGTTATCTGACAACTAAAGATCAGTAATATTATCTGACAACTAAAGATCAGTAATGTTATCTGACAACTGAAGATCTGTAATGTTATCTGACAACTGGAGACCAGTAATATTATCTGACAACTAAAGATCAGTAATGTTATCTGACAACTAAAGATCAGTAATGTTATCTGACAACTAAAGATCAGTAATGTTATCTGACAACTAAAGATCAGTAATGTTATCTGACAACTAAAGATCAGTAATGTTATCTGACAACTAAAGATCAGTAATGTTATCTGACAACTAAAGATCAGTAATGTTATCTGACAACTAAAGACCAGTAATGTTATCTGACAACTAAAGATCAGTAATGTTATCTGACAACTGAAGATCAGTAATATTATCTGACAACTAAAGATCAGTAATATTATCTGACAACTGAAGATCAGTAATATTATCTGACAACTAAAGATCAGTAATATTATCTGACAACTAAAGATCAGTAATGTTATCTGACAACTAAAGATCAGTAATGTTATCTGACAACTAAAGATCAGTAATATTATCTGACAACTAAAGATCAGTAATGTTATCTGACAACTGAAGATCTGTAATGTTATCTGACAACTAAAGATCAGTAATGTTATCTGACAACTGAAGACCAGTAATATTATCTGACAACTAAAGATCAGTAATGTTATCTGACAACTAAAGATCTGTAATGTTATCTGACAACTAAATATCAGTAATGTTATCTGACAACTAAAGATCAGTAATGTTATCTGACAACTAAAGATCAGTAATGTTATCTGACAACTAAAGATCTGTAATGTTGTCTGACAACTGGAGACCAGTAATGTTATCTAACAACTAAAGATCAGTAATGTTATCTGACAACTAAAGATCTGTAATGTTATCTGACAACTAAATATCAGTAATGTTATCTGACAACTAAAGATCAGTAATATTATCTGACAACTAAAGATCAGTAATGTTATCTGACAACTAAAGATCAGTAATGTTATCTGATAACTAAATATCAGTAATGTTATCTGACAACTAAAGATCAGTAATGTTATCTGACAACTAAAGATCAGTAATGTTATCTGACAACTGGAGATCAGTAAAGTTATCTGACAACTAAAGATCTGTAATGTTATCTGACAACTAAAGATCAGTAATGTTATCTGACAACTGAAGATCTGTAATGTTATCTGACAACTAAAGATCAGTAATGTTATCTGACAACTGAAGACCAGTAATATTATCTGACAACTAAAGATCAGTAATGTTATCTGACAACTAAAGATCTGTAATGTTATCTGACAACTAAAGATCAGTAATGTTATCTGACAACTAAAGATCAGTAATGTTATCTGACAACTAAAGATCAGTAATGTTATCTGACAACAGTAATGTTATCTGACAACTAAAGATCAGTAATGTTATCTGACAACTAAAGATCAGTAATGTTATCTGATAACTAAATATCAGTAATGTTATCTGACAACTAAAGATCAGTAATGTTATCTGACAACTAAAGATCAGTAATGTTATCTGACAACTGGAGATCAGTAAAGTTATCTGACAACTAAAGATCTGTAATGTTATCTGACAACTAAAGATCAGTAATGTTATCTGACAACTGAAGATCTGTAATGTTATCTGACAACTAAAGATCAGTAATGTTATCTGACAACTGAAGACCAGTAATATTATCTGACAACTAAAGATCAGTAATGTTATCTGACAACTAAAGATCTGTAATGTTATCTGACAACTAAAGATCAGTAATGTTATCTGACAACTAAAGATCAGTAATGTTATCTGACAACTAAAGATCAGTAATGTTATCTGACAACTAAAGATCAGTAATGTTATCTGACAACTAAAGATCTGTAATTTTATCTGACAACTAAAGATCAGTAATGTTATCTGACAACTAAAGATCAGTAATGTTATCTGACAACTAAAGATCAGTAATGTTATCTGACAACTAAAGATCAGTAATGTTATCTGACAACTAAAGATCTGTAATTTTATCTGACAACTAAAGATCAGTAATGTTATCTGACAACTGAAGATCTGTAATGTTATCTGACAACTAAAGATCAGTAATGTTATCTGACAACTGAAGATCTGTAATGTTATCTGACAACTAAAGATCAGTAATGTTATCTGACAACTGAAGACCAGTAATATTATCTGACAACTAAAGATCAGTAATGTTATCTGACAACTAAAGATCTGTAATGTTATCTGACAACTAAAGATCAGTAATGTTATCTGACAACTAAAGATCAGTAATGTTATCTGACAACTAAAGATCAGTAAAGTTATCTGACACCTAAAGATCTGTAATGTTATCTGACAACTAAAGATCAGTAATGTTATCTGACAACTGAAGATCTGTAATGTTATCTGACAACTAAAGATCAGTAATGTTATCTGACAACTGAAGACCAGTAATATTATCTGACAACTAAAGATCAGTAATGTTATCTGACAACTAAAGATCTGTAATGTTATCTGACAACTAAAGATCAGTAATGTTATCTGACAACTAAAGATCAGTAATGTTATCTGACAACTAAAGATCAGTAAAGTTATCTGACAACTAAAGATCTGTAATGTTATCTGACAACTAAAGATCAGTAATGTTATCTGACAACTGAAGATCTGTAATGTTATCTGACAACTAAAGATCAGTAATGTTATCTGACAACTGAAGACCAGTAATATTATCTGACAACTAAAGATCAGTAATGTTATCTGACAACTAAAGATCTGTAATGTTATCTGACAACTAAAGATCAGTAATGTTATCTAACAACTAAAGATCAGTAATGTTATCTGACAACTAAAGATCAGTAATGTTATCTGACAACTAAAGATCTGTAATGTTATCTGACAACTAAATATCAGTAATGTTATCTGACAACTAAAGATCAGTAATATTATCTGACAACTAAAGATCAGTAATGTTATCTGACAACTAAAGATCAGTAATGTTATCTGACAACTAAAGATCAGTAATGTTATCTGATAACTAAATATCAGTAATGTTATCTGACAACTAAAGATCAGTAATGTTATCTGACAACTAAAGATCAGTAATGTTATCTGACAACTGGAGATCAGTAAAGTTATCTGACAACTAAAGATCTGTAATGTTATCTGACAACTAAAGATCAGTAATGTTATCTGACAACTAAAGATCAGTAATGTTATCTGACAACTGTAGATCAGTAATGTTATCTGACAACTAAAGATCAGTAATGTTATCTGACAACTAAAGATCAGTAATGTTATCTGACAACTAAAGATCAGTAATGTTATCTGACAACTAAAGATCAGTAATGTTATCTGACAACTAAAGATCAGTAATGTTATCTGACAACTAAAGACCAGTAATGTTATCTGACAACTGTAGATCAGTAATGTTATCTGACAACTAAAGATCAGTAATGTTATCTGACAACTAAAGATCAGTAATGTTATCTGACAACTAAAGATGAGTAATGTTATCTGACAACTAAAGATCAGTAATGTTATCTGACAACTAAAGATCAGTAATGTTATCTGACAACTAAAGATCAGTAATGTTATCTGACAACTAAAGATCAGTAATGTTATCTGACAACTAAAGATCAGTAATGTTATCTGACAACTAAAGATCAGTAATGTTATCTGACAACTAAAGACCAGTAATGTTATCTGACAACCGGAGAGCAGTAATGCTGCCTGCGGCCTCCATGAAGCAGATGATGGGAGTAGACTCAGGGATTATTCATGAATTATCTGGTCTATACTATTTAGCATATTGGACATGTGATATACACCCGTGCATATAAAATATGTCACACTGGAGACCCTTTCCTGACCATACAGGATCCAGTCCAATAATGACAGAGTTGCACCTGCTTTGCAGCGCCTCTCGCAGTATTGACCCCCACTGGGCACTATTATTGTGATTGTTGGGATTATGGGGTAAAATCAGGAACTGCTTATAATAAATCCTTCAGATAACACAACCCCAGCAGATTGTTCTTACTGTTTATATCAATCACTGGCTCCTATGGTTCTCATTGTCTGTATATTAACACGTTATTACACATCGCCCTCTGCTGGTCATCTTTGGAAGTGCAGTGTTAAAGTAAATGCGGTCTCTGATACAGCGCCCTCTGTCGATCACACAGCGCTCTTGAAGTAACTTGAAGTAACTGCGGGTGGAGTAATAAAATCCTACAAAAATGTAAGTACTAAGAGTTCAGAAGAGTAAAAGTGATACAATTATTACAATACAACCATATATAACACAGGCATAATATTACATAACACAGACACATATTACACAACACAGACACATATTACACAACACAGGCATAATGTTACACAACAGATACAGTTATACACAACACAGGCATAATATTACACAACACAGACACCCTATAACACAACACAGGCATAATATTACACAACACAGACACATATTACACAACACAGGCATAATGTTACACAACACAGATACAATTATACACAACACGGGCATAATATTACACAACACAGACACCTTATTACACAACACAAACACAACACAGACACCCTATTACACAACACAGATACAACCATACACAACACAGACACCCTATTACACAACACAAACACACTATTACACAACACAGACACATATTACACAACACAGACACATATTACTCAACACAGGCATAATGTTACACAACAGATACAGTTATACACAACACAGGCATAATATTACACAACACAGACACCCTATAACACAACACAGGCATAATATTACACAACACAGACACATATTACACAACACAGGCATAATGTTACACAACACAGATACAATTATACACAACACGGGCATAATATTACACAACACAGACACCTTATTACACAACACAAACACACTATTACACAACACAGACACCCTATTACACAACACAGATACAACCATACACAACACAGACACCCTATTACACAACACAAACACACTATTACACAACACAGACACATATTACACAACACAGACACATATTACAAAACACAGGCATGATGTTACACAACAAAGATATAATTATACACAACACAGGCATAATATTACACAACACAGGCATAATATTACACAACACAGACACCCTATTACAACACACAATTACACAACACAGACACCATATTACACAACACAGGCATAATATTACACAACACAGATACAATTATACACAACACAGGCATCATATTACACAACACAGATACAATTATACACAACACAGGTATAATATTACACAACACAGATACAATTATACACAACACAGGCATAAAATTACACAACACAGATAGAATTATACACAACACAGGCATCATATTACACAACACAGATACAATTATACACAACACAGGCATCATATTGCACAACACAGATACAATTATACACAACACAGGCACAATAACAAACAGCACAGATACAATGTTTCTGTTCTGCTGACCAATAAATGACTCCACAATTATAACTCCAGGGTCCAGATATTTTTAGGAATATTTAAAAGCTGACATAACATATGAGGTGTTGTGTTAAATTGCATTTGTTATATTGTTGTTTTATATATGTTACATAACTAAGCTGTGTATTATTGTAAATGTGCAGTGTATTAATGTATCTGTATTGTATTATATTATGTTTTGTGTTGTATCAATGCTGTATTATTGTATATGTGTGGTTTTATTATATTTTTTTATATTATTGTATCTGTGTTGTGTATTATTGTATAAGTGTTGTATTATATATGTTTTGTATTAGGGTATGTGCACACACACTAATTACGTCCGTATTTGACGGACGTATTTCGGCCGCAAGTCCCGGACCGAACACAGTGCAGGGAGCCGGGCTCCTAGCATCATACTTATGTACGATGCTAGGAGTCTCTGCCTCGCTGCAGGACAACTGTCCCGTACTGTAATCATGTTTTCAGTACGTGACAGTGGTCCTGCAGCGAGGCAGGGACTCCTAGCATCGTACATAAGTATGATGCTAGGAGCCCGGCTCCCTGCAGTGTGTTCGGTCCGGGACTTGCGGCCGAAATACGTCCGTCAATTACGGACGTAATTAGTGTGTGTGCACATACCCTAATTGTATCTGTGCTATGTTATTGTATATGTGTTTTGTATTTTTGCATATGTGTTGTACTAAAATGTTTTGTATTATTGTATCTGTGTTGTAAAAATCTGTTTTGTATTATTGTCTATGTGTTGTGTATTCTTATATACAGTAAGTGTATTATTACATATGTTTTGTATTATTGTATAAGTGTTATATTATTATATATGTTTGTATTATTGTATAGGTAGTGTGTATTATTCCATGTTTTGTACTATTGTATGTGTTGTGTGTTATTGTATGTGTTCTAGTGTTGAATCTCTGTTTCATTCCTCTATCTGTGTTGTATTATTTGATCTGTGCTGTATTATTTATGTGCTGTGCATTATTATATATGTGCTGTGTATGGCTTTATATGGTATATGTTGTGCTGTTAGATATCTGTTGTGTATTATTGTAACTATATTGTATTCTTGTATCTGTGTTGTACTCTATCTATGTTGTATTATTTTATCTTTGTTGTGTTATTATTTATATGCTGTGCATTATTATATATGTGTTGTGTATGGCTGTATATGGTATGTGCTGTGCTGTTATGTGTGCAGTGTATTATTGTATCTGTGCTGTATTATTGTATTATTATATGTGGTATTATTGTATATTTGTTGTGTATTATTGTATCTGAGTTTTGTTCTTGTATCTGTGTTGTATACTTGTATATATTATTCTGTGTATTAGTGTATCTGTGTTGTATTCTCGTATATAGTATGTGCTGTGTATTATTGGATCTGTGCTGTATTATTATGTACAGTGTAATATTGTATTTGTGTTTTATTATTGTGTACAGTATGTGAAGTGTAATATTTCATCTGTGCTGTATTATTCGATCTGTGTTTTACTGTCTCAGAGTTTAATTGTATCTGTATTGTATTTTTGTATACAGTATGTGCTATGTATTGTATCTGTGTTGTATTATTGTATATAGTATGTGCTATGTATTGTATCTGTGTTATATTACTGTATATAGCATGTGCTGTGTATTTGTGTATCTGTGTTGCATTCTTGTATCTGTATTGTATTTTTGTATCTGTGTGGTGTATTCTTGTTTCTGTGTTGTATTATTGTATTTGTGTTGTATTATTATATATATGTTGTATTATTGTATAAAGTATGTGCTTTGTATTATTGTATCTATGTTGTATTATTATTTCTATGTTGTATTATTGTATACAGTATGTGCAGTGTATTATTGTATCTGTGTTGTATTATTGTATACAGTATGTTCTGTGTATTATTGTATCTGTGTTGTATTATTGTATACAGTATGTGCAGTGTATTATTGTATCTGTGTTGTATTATTGTATACAGTATGTGCTGTGTATTATTGTGTCTATGTTGTATTGTTGTATCTGTGCTGTATTATTATATATGTGTTGTATTATTGTATACAGTATGTGCTGTGTATTATTGTAACTATGTTGTATTATTGTATGTGTTGTATTATTGTATCTGTGCTCTATTATTATATATGTGTTGTATTATTATTTCTATGTTGTATTATTGTATACAGTATGTGCTTTGTATTATTGTGTCTATGTTGTATTATTGTCTACAGTATGTGCAGTGTATTATTGTATGTTTTGTATTATTGTATCTGTGTTGTATTGTTGTATACAGTATGTACTGTGTATTATTGTGTCTGTGTTGTGCTATTGTATACAGTATGTGCAGTGTGATATTGTATATATGTTATATTATTGTATATGTGCTGTATTATTGTACACAGTATGTGCAGTGTATTATTCTATCTTGTATTATTGTATACAGTATGTTCTGTGTATTATTGTATCTGTGTTGTATTATTGTATACAGTATGTGCAGTGTAATATTGTGTCTGTGTTGTATTATTGTATACAGTATGTGCAGTGTATTATTGTATCTGTGTTGTATTATTGTATACAGTATGTTCTGTGTATTATTGTATCTGTGTTGTATTATTGTATACAGTATGTGCAGTGTAATATTGTGTCTGTGTTGTATTATTGTATACAGTATGTGCAGTGTATTATTCTATCTTGTATTATTGTATACAGTATGTGCAGTGTAATATTGTGTCTGTGTTGTATTATTGTGTACAGTATGTGCAGTGTAATATTGTGTCTGTGTTGTATTATTGTATACAGTATGTGCTGTGTATTATTGTATCTGTGTTGTATTATTGTATACAGTATGTGCAGTGTAATATTGTGTCTGTGTTGTATTATTGTATGTGTTGTATTATTATATCTGTGCTGTGTATTATTGTATCTGTGTTGTATTATTGTATACAGTATGTGCAGTGTAATATTGTGTCTGTGTTGTATTATTGTATACAGTATGTGCAGTGTATTATTGTATCTGTGTTGTATTATTGTATACAGTATGTTCTGTGTATTATTGTATCTGTGTTGTATTATTGTATACAGTATGTGCAGTGTATTATTGTATCTGTGTTGTATTATTGTATACAGTATGTGCAGTGTATTATTGTATCTGTGTTGTATTATTGTATACAGTATGTGCAGTGTATTATTGTATCTGTGTTGTATTATTGTATACAGTATGTGCAGTGTATTATTGTATCTGTGTTGTATTATTGTATACAGTATGTGCAGTGTAATATTGTGTCTGTGTTGTATTATTGTATACAGTATGTGCAGTGTATTATTGTATCTGTGTTGTATTATTGTATACAGTATGTTCTGTGTATTATTGTATCTGTGTTGTATTATTGTATACAGTATGTGCTGTGTATTATTCTATCTGTGTTGTATTATTGTATACAGTATGTTCTGTGTATTATTCTATCTTGTATTATTGTATACAGTATGTGCAGTGTAATATTGTGTCTGTGTTGTATTATTGTATACAGTATGTGCAGTGTAATATTGTGTCTGTGTTGTATTATTGTATACAGTATGTGCAGTGTAATATTGTGTCTGTGTTGTATTATTGTATACAGTATGTGCTGTGTATTATTCTATCTTGTATTATTGTATACAGTATGTGCTGTGTATTATTCTATCTGTGTTGTATTATTGTATATAGTATGTGCTGTGTATTTTTGTATCTTTGTAGTGTATTCTTGTATTTGAGTTGTATTATTCTATACTGTATGAGCAGTGTAATATTGTACCAGTGTGGTATTATTGTATTTGTGTTGTATCTATGTTGTATTATTGTCTATGTTGTATTATTGTATAAAGTATGTGCTGTGTATTATTGTAACTATGTTGTATTATTGTATCTGTGCTGTATTATTATTATTATATATGTTTTGTATTATTATTTATACGTTGTATTATTGTCTACAGTATGTGCTGTGTATTATTATATCTGTGCTGTGTATTATTATATCTGTGCTGTGTATTATTATATCTGTGCTGTGTATTATTATATCTGTGCTGTGTATTATTATATCTGTGCTGTGTATTATTGTGTCTGTGTTGTATTATTGTATACACTAAATTATGTGTATTATTGTCTACAGTATGTGCAGTGTATTATTGTGTCTATGTTGTATTATTGTATACAGTAAATTATGTGTATTATTGTATGTGTTGTATTATTGTTTACAGTATGTGCTGTGTATTATTGTGTCTATGTTGTATTATTGTATACAGTATGTGCAGTGTGATATTGTATCTGTGTTGTATTATTGTATACTGTATGTGCAGTGTAATATTGTGTCTGTGTTGTATTATTGTATTTGTGTTGTATTATTGTATACTGTATGTTCTGTGTATTATTGTATCTGTGTTGTACTATTGTATACAGTATGTGCAGTGTAATATTGTATCTGTGTTGTATTATTGTATACAGTATGTGCTGTGTAATATTGTGTCTGTGTTGTATTATTGTATACAGTATGTGCAGTGTAATATTGTGTCTGTGTTGTATTATTGTATACAGTATGTGCAGTGTAATATTGTGTCTGTGTTGTATTAGTGTATACAGTATGTGCAGTGTAATATTGTGTCTGTGTTGTATTATTGTATACAGTATGTGCAGTGTAATATTGTGTCTGTGTTGTATTAGTGTATGTAGGTTGAATTATTGTATATAGTATGTTAATAATAATAATATTTTTGCAGTATTATTTTATTTGTCTCGTATCTGAGTTGTATTTTTGTTTCTGTATTATATTTTATATATATAATATTGTATTTATGTTGTACTATTGTATACAGTATGTGCAGTGTAATATTGTATCTGTGTTGTATTATTGTATATAGTATGTGCAGTGTGATATTGTATCTGTGTTGCATTATTGTATCTCTGCTGTGTATTATTATATATGTGTTGTTGTATTATTGTGTCTATATTGTATTATTGTATCTGTTTTGTATTGTATACAGTATCTGCAGTGTGATATTGTATCTGTGCTGTGTATTATTATATATGTTTTGTTGTATTATTGTATCTGTGCTGTATTATTGTATCTGTGTTGTATTATTGTATACAGTACAGTATGTGCAGTGTGATATTGTATCTGTGTTGTATTATTGTATCTGTTGCTGTAATATTGTGTCCATGTTATATTATTGTGTCTGTGTTGTATTATTGTATACAGTATGTTCTGTGTATTAGTGTATCTGTGTTGTATTATTGTATACAGTATGTGCTGTGTATTATTATATCTGTGTTGTATTATTGTATACAGTATGTGCTGTGTATTATTATATCTGTGTTGTATTATTGTATATAGTATGTGCTGTGTATCATTATATCTGTGCTGTATTATTATTTCTATGTTGTATTATTGTATCTGTGTTGTAATATTTAATCTGTTTTGTATTATTTGTTTTGTGTTGTATTATTGTATACATTATGTGCTGTGTATTATTGAATCTGTGCTGTATAAGTGTATATAGAATGTATCTGTGCTGTATTAGTTTTGTGCTGTATTAGTTCTGTGTTGTATTATTGTATACAGTATGTGCTGTGTATTATTGTGTCTGTGTTGTGTAATTGTGTCTGTGTTGTGTAATTGTGTCTGTGTTGTATTATATCACAAAATTGTGGAATATATAATGTCGTTTTACACACTGGGGACTGGGATGTATCTAACAAGAAATGTTTCTATACACAGTGACACCATGAATAGAGATAATAAGAACACAACAGAATGGACCAAACCAAGTAACGGTCTCCAAGACCCCAGAGGTGAGAGGTCATAGGGCCCCTGGAGCTGTGTTATCAGGAGATCCTAGGGGCCACTTAAGTTCATGTAACCAGTTTAATGTAGTGATTGCTTTAGGAGCCCACACATACAGTCTAGTAATACGAGGTGACAAAGCTGTCAGGGGCTCCCAGTTTTAGGAGACCCCAGGAGAAGTGGCCCACAGAATTGAATCTTCTAATTAGGGGTGTAGGAAATGTCAGGGGGCCTAATGTAGGGTGTAGTATTAGGGCTTCCTAGAGGCACATGTAATGGGATGAGTGGTAAGGCTGATCAGTGGGCCCGGTAGGAGGATTAATAGGGTGTCAGTCATTTGTAGATAGGCCTAGAAAAAAGAGGCGTTATGATCATCAGGATTTGGGGCCTCTAGAGGAACATGTAACCGGTTGAGCTGTCAGAGTTGTCAGAGAGCCGTAGAGGAAGGACTATCAGAGTGTGATGTCACTCACGCGTTCTGTCTTTCATAAGATTACATCTATGTGGGATCTAACGATGACAACTCCGGAGAGGAGATGATGGAGAATAGAGATGACGAGCGGGCCCAGGGTAAGTGACCCTCACCAGAGGAGACTGTGCTTAATTATACAATGTAACCCTAGAATTAATATCTAATGACAATTCCTATCCCACATATTACAGTATGGGGGATGGGTAAAGCGAAGGAAGTCTGCCTCGCAGTATCGCAGTCCAATGGTATTACCAACCTTTGCAATAAATGGGGTCATTTCCCCATGTAAAGATCATTCGCTGCTTCTATAGCACGGCATAAAGTGACAGATTTGGGATGAGGGAGTCTCATGTGTGTCTCACCTGCTCACACCATGTCCATATTATGACAGGTTACATCTACGTGGATTCCAATGATGAGGATGATGATGAGGATGATGAGCCATGTTCTACTGCTGGGAGCTCAGAGAAGAGAGGGACGATGGATGAGGAGGATCGTGTGTCAGGTGCATCCAATGCTTTGGGACTCTGTTATTTATGTGTACACCCCTATGGGACACCATATTGTATTTGGCACCAGACATACAGTACTGTGTAAAAGCTTTAGGCAGTTGTGGAAAAATGCTGCAAAGTAAAAATGTTTTCAAAAATAGAAGTGTTAATAGTTTTTTTTAACAATTAACAAAATGCAGAGTGAATGAACAGAAGAGAAATCTAAACCAAATGAATGTTTGGTGTGACCGCCCTTTGCCTTTAAAACAGCATCAATTCTTCTAGGTACACTTGCAGTCATGGATTTTGTTGGATTTTAGTCAGATGTATGAATAACCAATTATACCAAACAGGTGATGACGATCATTATTATATTTAGGTTGAAACAGTCATTAACTGTAACAGAAACAACTGTGTAGGAGGCTAAAAACTAGGTGAGGAACTGCCAAACGCTGCTACAAAGGTGAGTTTGTGGAAGACAGTTTCAGGTCACAGGTCAACCATGGCAAGACTGAGCACATCAACATGGTCTCTCCCAGGCAAAGATTTTACAACAGACTAGGGGTTTCAGGATGTGCTGTTCAAGATCTCTTGAAGAAGCAGAAAGAAATGGACAATATTCAGGACCGTAGACAAAGTGGTCAGTCAAGGAAACTTAGTGCAGCAGATCAAAAACACATAATTTTTACTTTCATTTGACATTGGAAGGTGTCCAGCGGTGCCATCAGCTCAAAACTGGCAGAAACCAGAGGGACCCAGGTACACCCATCCACTGTCCGGAGAAGTCTTTAAGAAGTGGTCTTCATAAAAGAATTGCACCCAAAAAGCCAAACCTTCTACATGGAAACAAGGCCAAGCGACTCAACTACGCACAAAACATAGGAACTGGGGTGCAGCAAAATGGCAGCAGGTGCTCTGGACTGAGGAGATACAATGTGAAATATTTGGCTGTAACAGAACACAGTTTGTTCACCGGAGGGGCTGGAGAGCGGTACAATAATGAGGGTCTGCAGGCAGCAGTGAAGCATGGTGGAGGGTCTGGTGGAGGGTTCTGAAGAGCGGTACAATAATGAGGGTCTGCAGGCAGCAGTGAAGATGGTGGAGGGTCCTGGAGAGTGGCACAATAATGAGGGTCTGCAGGCAGCAGTGAAGATAGTGGAGGGTACTTTAGAGTGGTACAATAATGAGGGGCTGCAGGCAGCAGTGAAGCATTGTGGAGGGTCCTGGAGAGTGGTACAATGATGAGGGTCTGCAGGCCGCAGTGAAGCACGGTGGAGGGTCCTGCAGAGCGGTATAATAATGAGGGTCTGCAGGTAGCAGTGAAGCATGGTGGAGGGTCCTGCAGAGCAGTACAATAATGAGGGTCTGCAGGCAGCAGTGAAGCAGGGTGGAGGGTCCTGGAGAGCGGTACAATAATGAGGGTCTGCAGGCAGCAGTAAAGCATGGTGGAGGGTCCTGGAGAGCGGTACAATAATGAGGGTCTGCAGGCAGCAGTCAAGCATGATGGAGGGTCCTGGAAACGGTACAGTAATGAGGATCTGCAGGCAGCAGTGAAGCATGGTGGAGGGTCCTGGAGAGCAGTACAATAATGAGGGTCTGCAGGCAGCAGTGAAGCATGGTGGAGGGTCCTGGAGAGCGGTACAATAATGAGGGTCTGCAGTCAGCAGTGAAGCATGGTGGAGGGTCCTGGAGAGCGGCATAATAATGAGGGTCTGCAGGCAGCAGTGAAGCATGGTGGAGGGTCCTGGCGAGTGGTACAATATTGAGGGTCTGCAGGCAGCATTGAAGCATGGTGGAGGGTCCTGGAGAGCGGTATGATAATAAGTGTCTGCAGGCAGCAGTGAAGCATGGTGGAGGGTCCTGGAGAGCGGTATGATAATAAGTGTCTGCAGGCAGCAGTAAAGATGGTGGAGGGTGCTGGAAAGCATTAAAATAATGAGGGTCTGCAGGCAGCAGTGAAGATGGTGGAGGGTGTCAATGCTGAGAAATACAGGCAGACAATTATCCATCACATAAGACCATCAGGGAGGCATCTGATTGCTCCAGATTTATTCTGCAGCAGGACAACAACCCCAAGCATCCGGCCAATGTCATTAAGAAATATCTCCAGTGTAAAAACGAGGAGCCCTGGAAGTGATGATTTGGCCCCCAGAGTCCTGATCGCTACATAATGGAGTCTGGCTGGGATCACATGAAGATGTGAGGCGACAACCACAGAAGATCTGCAACAACCTCCCGGCAGAGATCCTGCAAAAACTGTGTACAAGAACCTAGAAGTGATACTGTATGAAGGCAAAGGGTGGTCACACCAAATATTGATTTGATTTTGATTTCTCTTCTGTTATTTAATGTTGCATTTTGTTAATTGATAAAAAAAAAAAAAACTATTAACGCTTCTATTTTTGGAATCATTCTTACTTTGCAGCATTTTAACACAGCTGCCTAAAACTTTTGCCCGGTACTGTACATTGCACATATTTATTATAATTGGTACCAGATCTGACTACAGATTGTACAGGTCTGTTCCACCGCTGTGTATGTTTACCAGGTAGAGTAATATCTAATGACATTTTCCATGGTGATATGGGGTATGGCAGGCGACGGACGTCTGTCGCAGGGTATCGCAGTCCCAAGTTTTCATCATTTCTTCAAAGAAGAGAGTAAATTGTACCTATAAAATGCATCCCGGCTTAAAGTGCCACTTTTGGATGAGGGAGACTCATGTGTGCCTAACCTGCTCACACCAAGTCCATATTATTACAGGTTACGTCTGCGTAGATTCCAATAATGAGGATCATGATGAGGATGATGAGCCATGTTCTACTGCTGGAAGCTCTAAGAAGAGAAGGAATCTGGATGAGGAGGATTGTGTGCCAGGTGCATCCAATGCTTTGGGACTCTGTTATTTATATGTACACCTCTATCGGACACCATATTATATTTGGCACCAGACATACAGTACTGTGTAAAAGTTTTAGACAGTTGTGGAAAAAAGAATGCTTTCACAAATAGAAGTGTAAATAGTTTTGTCAATTAAAAAAATTCAAAGCGAATGAACAGATTGAAATCTAAATCAAATCAATATTTGTTGTGACCTCCCTTTGCCTTCAAAACAGCATCAATTCTTTTAGGTACACATGCACGAAGTCATGGATTTTTCAGGATTATAGCCAGGTGTATGAATAACCAATTATACCAAACAGGTGATAATGATCATCATTTTCATATGTAGGTTAAATCACACTCATTAACTGTTACAGAAACAGCTGCGTAGGTGGCTTAAAATCAGGTGAAGAACGGCCAAACTCTGCTACAAAGGTGAGGTTGTGGATGTCAGTTTCATGCCACAGGTCAATCATGGCAAGACTGAGCACAAAAACGAGGTCTCTCCCAGGCAAAGCACAGATGTGCTCTCAAGCTCTTTTAAAGAAGCACAAAGAAATGGGCAACGTTCAGGACCGTAGATGCAGTGGTTGGCCAAGGAAACTTTGTGTAGCAGATCAAAGACACATAATGCTTACTTCACTTTGAAATCTAAATATGTCCAGCTGTGCCATCAGCTCAGAACTGGCAGAAACCAGTGGGATCCAGGTACACCCATCTACTGTTTGGAGAAGTCTGGTCAGAAGTGGTCTTCATGGAAGAATCGCTGCCAAAAAGCCAAACCTTCCACGTGGAAACAAGGCCAAGCAACTTAAATAGGCACGAAAACACAGGACCTGGGGTGTAGAAAAATGTCAGTAGGTGCTCTTGACTGAGGATGCACAATGTTAAATATTTTGCAGTTACGGAAGGCAGCTTGTTTGACAAAAGCTGGAGAGCGGTGCAATAATGAGGGTCTGCAGGCAACAGTGAAGACTGGTAGAGGGTCCTGGAGAGCAGTACAATAATGAGGGTCTGTGGGCAGCAGTGAAGCATGGTGGAGGGTCCTGGAGAGCGGTACAATAATGAGGGTCTGCAGGCAGCAGTAAAGCATGGTGGAGGGTCCTGGAGAGCGGTACAATAATGAGGGTCTGCAGGCAGCAGTGAAGCAGGTTGGAGGGTCCTGGTGAGCGGTACAATAATGAGGGTCTGCATGCAGCAGTGAAGCATGGTGGATGGTCCTGGTGAGCAGTACAATAATGAGGGTCTACCGGCAGCAGTGAAGAATGGTGGAGGGTCCTGGAGAGCGGTACAATAATGAGGGTCCGCAGACAGCAGTGAAGCATGGTGGAGGGTCCTGGAGAGCAGTACAATATTGAGTGTCTGCAGGCAGCAGTGAAGCATGGTGGAGGGTCCTGGAGAGCGGTACAATAATGAGGGTCTGCAGGCAGCAGTGAAGCATGGTGGAGGGTCCTGGAGAGCGGTACAATAATGAGGGTCTGCAGGCAGCAGTGAAGCATGGTGGATGGTCCTTGCTGGTGCTGCATTTCATTATATGGAGTTCGGGATTTGGTTGGATTATTGGTGTCCTCAATGCTGAGAAATACAGGCAGATAATTATCCATCATGTAATAACATCAGGGAGGCGTCTGATTGGCTCCAGATGTATTCTGCAGCCCGACAACAACCCCCAACATCCGGCCAATGTCATTAAAATATATTTCCAGTGTAAAGAAGAACAAGCAGTACTGGAAGTGATGATTTGGCCCACCAGAGCCCTGATCTCTACATCATGGAGTCTGTCTGGGATCACATGAAGAGAAGGATGTGAGGAGGCGACAACCACAGAAGATCTGCAACAACCTCCCGGCAGAGTTCCTGCAAAAATTATACAAGTACCTAGAAGAAGTGATACTGTATGAAGGCAAAGGGCGGTCACATCAAATATTGATTTCATTCTCTTTGTATTTTGTTAATTGATAAAAATATAGATTACCACTTCTATATATAAATCATTCTTACTTTACAGCATTATCCCACAACTCTCTACAACTCTTGCCCGGTACTGTACATTGCACATATTTATTATACTTGGTACCAGATCTGACTACAGATTGTACACTTCTGTTCCACCGCTGTGTATGTTTATCAGGTACAGAATATTTCCTAAAATCTATATATCTGAGTATGGTTTCCAGGTACTTTTACTAGGTACTACACATGATAACTATATTAATAATGTCTCTCTTTTCGGGACTGTCACTCGTCTGTTTAAGGTCCGGGTAGACTCTGCAGGTAACATGTGCAGCAATAACCAGGATTACAATTATTAATAATGCTCCCTCCCTCCTGTATGTTATAACATGGGCACTGCTTATGATATAGCATGGGCACTAATAGGCACAGATTTTATAGGCATGCACAGCAGTGTCCACAAGGGGATCACTTTATGGAGAGACGCCCCCTTCCCCCTTCCTCAATCCCATCTATAAACGTTACTGTATGTTATAACATGGGCCCCTGTTTTCTTATCGCTGTTATGCCTTTTCCAGGGTAAGTGACCCGCACCGGAGGAGACTGTGTTTAATGTTACAATACACCTTAATATTAATATCGAATTACAAAATCTGAGGTGGTATGGGGGTTGGGAAGTGAAGGACGTCTCTCGCAGAGTACCGCAGTCTCACATTTTCATCATCCCTTTAAAGTAGAGAGTAATTTGTCCCTGAAAAATGCATCCCGGCTTAAAGTGACAGATTTGGGATGAGGGAGTCTCATGTGTGTCTCACCAGCTGACACCAAGTCCATATTATGACAGGTTACGTCTACGTGGATTCCAATGATGAGGATGATGATGAGGATGATGAGCCATGTTCAACTGCTGGGAGCTCTGAGAAGAGAAGGAAGCTGGATGAGGAGGATCGCGTGTCAGGTGCATCCAATGCTTCGGGACTCTGTTATTTATGTGTACACCCCTATGGGACACCATGTTGTATTTGGCACCAGATATACAGTACTGTGTAAAAGTTTTAGGCAGTTGTTGAAAAATGCTGCAAAGTAAAAAAAATTATATAGAAGTGTTAATAGTTTTTTTAACAATTGAAAACATGCAAAGTAAATAAAGAGAAGATAAATCTATATCTAATCAATGTTTGGTGTGACCACCCTTTGCCTTCAAAACAGCATAAATTCTTCAAGGTACACTTGCACAAAGTCATGGATTTTGTAGGGTTATAGTCAGGTGTATGATTAACCAATTATACCAAACAGGTGATAATGATCATCATTTTAATACGTAGGTTGAAACACAGTCATTAACTGTAACAGAAACAGCTGTGTAGGGGGCTTAAAACTGGATGAGGAACAGCTAAATGTTGCTACTAAGATGAGGTTGTGGAAGACAGCTTCATGCCAGAGGTCCTCCATGGCAAGACTGAGCATATCAACAAGGTCTCTCCCAGGCAAAGATTTCCTAGCAGACTGGAATTTCAAGATGTGCTGTTCAAGATCTTTTGAAGAAGCACAAATAAACGGGCAATGCTAATGATCGGAGACGCAGTGGTCGGCCAAGGAAACTTAGTGTAGTACATCAAACACACATTGTGCTTGCCGTCGAAAACAGAAGATGGTCAGCGGTGCCATCAGCTCAGAACTGGCAGAAACCAGTGGGACCCAGGTACATCCATCTACTGTTCGTAGAAGTCTGGCCAGAAGTGGTCTTCATCGAAGAATTGCAGCCAAAAAGCCAAACCTTCCGCGTGGGCACAAGGCCAAGTGACTCAACTATGCTCAAAAACACAGGAACAGGCAAGCTGCAAAATGGCAGCAGGTGCTCTGGACTGAGGAGTTACAATGCAAAATATTTGGCTGTAACAAGGAAGTTTGTTGGGGGGCTGGAGAGCGGTACAATAATAAGGGTATGCAGGCAGCAGTGAAGCACGGTGGAGGGTCCTGGAGAGCGGTACAATAATGAGGGTATGCAGGCAGCAGTGAAGCACGGTGGAGGGTCCTGGAGAGCGGTACAATAATGAGGGTCTGCAGGCAGCAGTGAAGCATGGTGGAGGGTCCTGGAGAGCGGTACAATAATGAGGGTCTGCAGGCAGCAGTGAAGCATGGTGGAGGGTCCTGGAGAGCGGTAGAATAATGAGGGTCTGCAGGCAGCACTGAAGCATGGTGGAGGGTCCTGGAGAGCGATACAATAACGAGGGTATGCAGGCAGCAGTGAAGCATGGTGGAGGGTCCTGGAGAGTGGTACAATAATGAGGGTCCTGGAGAGCGGTACAATAATGAGGGTCTGCAGGCAGCAGTGAAGCATGGTGGAGGGTCCTGGTGAGCGGTACAATAATGAGGGTATGCAGGCAGCAGTGAAGCACGGTGGAGGGTCCTGGAGAGCGGTACAATAATGAGGGTCTGCAGGCAGCAGTGAAGCATGGTGGAGGGTCCTGGTGAGCGGTACAATAATGAGGGTATGCAGGCAGCAGTGAATCACGGTGGAGGGTCCTGGAGAGCGGTACAATAATGAGGGTCTGCAGGCAGCAGTGAAGCACGGTGGAGAGTCTGGTGGAGGGTCCTGTAAAGAGGTACAATAATGAGGGTCTGCAGGCAGCAGTGAAGCATGGTGGTGGGTCCTGGAGAGCGGTACAATAATGAGGGTCCTGGACAGCGGTACAATAATGAGGGTCTGCAGGCAGCAGTGAAGCATGGTGGAGGGTCCTGGAGAGTGGTATAATAATGAGGGTCTGCAGGCAGCAGTGTAGCTCGGTGGAGGGTCCTGGAGAGTGGTATAATAATGAGGGTCTGCAGGCAGCAGTGTAGCTCGGTGGAGGGTCTGGTGGAGGGTCCTGGAGAGCGGTACAATAATGAGTGTCTGCAGGCATCAGTGTAGCTCGGTGGAGGGTCTGGTGACGGGTCCTTGCTGGTGCTGCATTTCAGCACATGGAATTGTGGATTTGGTCAGGATTATTAGTGCCCTCAATGCTGAGAAATATAGGCAGATAATTATCCATCATGTAATACCATCAGGGAGGCGTCTGATTGCTCCGGATTTATTCTGCAGCAGAACAACAGCCCCAAACATCCGGCCAATGTCATTAAAAAATAGCTCCAGTGTAAAGTGGAACAAGGATTCCTGGAAGTGATGATTTGGCCCCCAGAGCACTTATCTCTACATCATGGAGTCTATCTGGGATCACATGAAGAGAAGGATATGAGGAGGCGACAACCACAGAAGTTCTGGAGCAACCTCCCGGCAGAGTTCCTGCAAAAACTGTACAAGAACCTAGAAGTGATACTGTATGAAGGCAAAGGGCGGTCACACCTAATATTGATTTGATTTTGATTTCTCTTCTGTTCATTCACTTTGTATTTTGTTAATTAATTAAAAAAAAACTAAAAAAAACTATTAACACTTCTATATATGAATCATTCTTACTTTACAGCATTATCCCACAACTGCCTAAAACTTTTGCCCGGTACTGTACATTGCACATATTTATTATACTTGGTACCAGATCTGACTACAGATTGTACACTTCTGTTCCACCGCTGTGTATGTTTACCAGGTACAGAATATTTCCTAGAATCTATATATCTCTGAGTATTTCTTCCAGGTACTTTTACTAGGTACTACCCATGGTGACTATTAATAATGTCTCTCTTATGGCACTGTCACTTGTCTGTGTAAGGTCCTGGTAGAATCTGCAGTATGGGAAGTGAAGGACGTCTGTCGCAGAGTATCACAGTCCCACATTTTCATTATCCCTTCAAGGAAGGGTGCAATTTGTCCCTGTAAAATGCATCCTGACATAAAGTGACAGATTTGGGATGAGGGAGTCTCATGTGTGTCTCACCTGCTCACACCAAGTCCATATTATGACAGGTTACATCTACGTGGATTCCAATGATGAGGATGAGGATGAGGATGATGAGCCATGTTCTACTGCTGAAAGCTCTGAGAAGAGAAGGAAGCTGGATGAGGAGGATCGCGTGTCAGGTGTGTCCAAATTAGGGACAATTTCTTATAAACAATGTTTCAATTTACGCACAGCAAGCAGTGATATTAAATATAATAGAGAACTGTAACACAGAGTATATCAGAAGAGTAGCTCACTGTGCTTATACAGCTACTGTAGAGAAAACGGGCGCGTATACTATTCTCACACAACGGTCCATCACTATCCGAGCTTCTCTTCTAAAGATGGAAAATAGGGACAATTATATGAGGCTTGAGAAAAACGTCTTAATGCGCCTCGGTCTTACCATAATAAAGCCAGAAACAGTGTCCCCATAACAGTGACAGCCACAGAGCCTTAGAGCAGAACAAGATGCAATTCCCCAATAACAGGGACAGCCACAGATGTCCCCATAATAGTGACAGCCACAGATGTCCCCATAATAGTGACAGCTAAAGATGTCCCCATAAGAGTGACAGCCACAGCACAACCATGACAGTGACAGCCTCAGATATCCCCATAACAGTGACAGCTACAGATATCTCCATAACAGTAAAATACAACAAATGACCCCATAACAGTGACAGCCACACTCTAATAATGTCTATACTTGTCAATGCTTCAGAGAGACTCCTGGAGATGACCACAAGAAGAAGTTCTCTATCAGTACTGACATTATGAGAGGAGGTTTAGATAAAATGGTGCGGGGGCGAGTAGTTGGGGTGTAGGTGTGACTGGGGGCTTTTGGGATAGAAACAACAGGTGATTTATGCAGCAGGAAATATGAATAAGCAAACTGGCCGGGCAGGAAAGAGGGACGAGGGTTTATAGGGTATAAAGGTAATAGTGGGGAAGGACAATACCTACCGACCCACAACTTCTGTATCTAAAATACTTAATTTCTGGTACCGTCATGAAACATGTGGCGCCTTGTAATCATGTAACACTGATATCACCAGACGCTGTAATCATGTAACACTGATATCACCAGACCATGTAATCATGTAACACTGATATCACCAGACCCTGTAATCATGTAACACTGATATCACCAGACCATGTAATCATGTAACACTGATATCACCAGACCCTGTAATCATGTAACACTGATATCACCAGACCCTGTAATCATGTAACACTGATATCACCAGACCCTGTAATCATGTAACACTGATATCACCAGACTATGTAATCATGTAACACTGATATCACCAGACCCTGTAATCATGTAACACTGATATCACCAGACCCTGTAATCATGTAACACTGATATCACCAGACCATGTAATCATGTAACACTGATATCACCAGACCCTGTAATCATGTAACACTGATATCACCAGACCCTGTAATCATGTAACACTGATATCACCAGACCCTGTAATCATGTAACACTGATATCACCAGACCATGTAATCATGTAACACTGATATCACCAGACCCTGTAATCATGTAACACTGATATCACCAGACCCTGTAATCATGTAACACTGATATCACCAGACCCTGTAATCATGTAACACTGATATCACCAGACCCTGTAATCATGTAACACTGATATCACCAGACCCTGTAATCATGTAACACTGATATCACCAGACCTTGTAATCATGTAACACTGATATCACCAGACCCTGTAATCATGTAACACTGATATCACCAGACCCTGTAATCATGTAACACTGATATCGCCAGAGCCTGTAATCATGTAACACTGATATCACCAGACCCTGTAATCATGTAACACTGATATCACCAGACCCTGTAATCATGTAACACTGATATCACCAGACCCTGTAATCATGTAACACTGATATCACCAGACCCTGTAATCATGTAACACTGATATCACCAGACCCTGTAATCATGTAACACTGATATCTCCAGACCCTGTAATCATGTAACACTGATATCACCAGACCCTGTAATCATGTAACACTGATATCACCAGACCCTGTAATCATGTAACACTGATATCACCAGACCTTGTAATCATGTAACACTGATATCACCAGACCCTGTAATCATGTAACACTGATATCACCAGACCCTGTAATCATGTAACAGTGATATCACCAGACCATGTAATCATGTAACACTGATATCACCAGACCATGTAATCATGTAACACTGATATCACCAGACCCTGTAATCATGTAACACTGATATCACCAGACCCTGTAATCATGTAACAGTGATATCACCAGACCATGTAATCATGTAACACTGATATCACCAGACCATGTAATCATGTAACACTGATATCACCAGACCCTGTAATCATGTAACACTGATATCACCAGACCCTGTAATCATGTAACACTGATATCACCAGACCATGTAATCATGTAACACTGATATCACCAGACCCTGTAATCATGTAACACTGATATCACCAGACCTTGTAATCATGTAACACTGATATCACCAGACCTTGTAATCATGTAACACTGATATCACCAGACCCTGTAATCATGTAACACTGATATCACCAGACCATGTAATCATGTAACACTGATATCACCAGACCTTCTAATCATGTAACACCGATATCACCAGACCATGTAATCATGTAACACTGATATCACCAGACCCTGTAATCATGTAACACTGATATCACCAGACTCTGTAATCATGTAACACTGATATCACCAGACTCTGTAATCATGTAACACTGATATCACCAGACCCTGTAATCATGTAACACTGATATCACCAGACCCTGTAATCATGTAACACTGATATCACCACACCCTGTAATCATGTAACACTGATATCACCAGACCATGTAATCATGTAACACTGATATCACCAGACCCTGTAATCATGTAACACTGATATCACCAGACCCTGTAATCATGTAACACTGATATCACCAGACCCTGTAATCATATAACACTGATATCACCAGACCCTGTAATCATGTAACACTGATATCACCAGACGCTGTTATCATGTAACACTGATATCACCAGACCATGTAATCATGTAACACTGATATCACGAGACCCTGTAATCATGTAACACTGATATCACCAGACCATGTAATCATGTAACACTGATATCACCAGACCCTGTAATCATGTAACACTGATATCACCAGACCCTGTAATCATGTAACACTGATATCACCAGACCCTGTAATCATGTAACACTGATATCACCAGACCCTGTAATCATGTAACACTGATATCACCAGACTATGTAATCATGTAACACTGATATCACCAGACCCTGTAATCATGTAACACTGATATCACCAGACCCTGTAATCATGTAACACTGATATCACCAGACTCTGTAATCATGTAACACTGATATCACCAGACTCTGTAATCATGTAACACTGATATCACCAGACCCTGTAATCATGTAACACTGATATCACCAGACCATGTAATCATGTAACACTGATATCACCAGACCCTGTAATCATGTAACACTGATATCACCAGACCATGTAATCATGTAACACTGATATCACCAGACCATGTAATCATGTAACACTGATATCACCAGACCCTGTAATCATGTAACACTGATATCACCAGACTCTGTAATCATGTAACACTGATATCACCAGACCCTGTAATCATGTAACACCGATATCACCAGACCCTGTAATCATGTAACACTGATATCACCAGACTCTGTAATCATGTAACACTGATATCACCAGACCCTGTAATCATGTAACACTGATATCACCAGACTCTGTAATCATGTAACACTGATATCACCAGACCCTGTAATCATGTAACACTGATATCACCAGACCCTGTAATCATGTAACACTGATATCACCAGACCCTGTAATCATGTAACACTGATATCAACAGACCTTGTAATCATGTAACACTGATATCACCAGACCTTGTAATCATGTAACACTGATATCACCAGACCATGTAATTATGAAACACTGATATCACCAGACCCTGTAATCATGTAACACTGATATCACCAGACCTTGTAATCATGTAACACTGATATCACCAGACCATGTAATCATGAAACACTGATATCACCAGACCATGTAATCATGTAACACTGATATCACCAGACCTTATAATCATGTAACACTGATATCACCAGACCCTGTAATCATGTAACACTGATATCACCAGACCCTGTAATCATGTAACACCGATATCACCAGACCTTGTAATCATGTAACACTGATATCACCAGACCCTGTAATCATGTAACACTGATATCACCAGACCCTGTAATCATGTAACACTGATATCACCAGACCCTGTAATCATGTAACACTGATATCACCAGACCCTGTAATCATGTAACACTGATATCACCAGACCATGTAATCATGTAACACTGATATCACCAGACCCTGTAATCATGTAACACTGATATCACCAGACCCTGTAATCATGTAACACTGATATCACCAGACCCTGTAATCATGTAACACTGATATCACCAGACCATGTAATCATGTAACACTGATATCACCAGACCCTGTAATCATGTAACACTGATATCACCAGACCCTGTAATCATGTAACACTGATATCACCAGAGCCTGTAATCATGTAACACCGATATCACCAGACCTTGTAATCATGTAACACTGATATCACCAGACCTTGTAATCATGTAACACTGATATCACCAGACCCTGTAATCATGTAACACTGATATCACCAGACCCTGTAATCATGTAACACTGATATCACCAGACCCTGTAATCATGTAACACTGATATCACCAGACCCTGTAATCATGTAACACTGATATCACCAGAGCCTGTAATCATGTAACACTGATATCACCAGAGCCTGTAATCATGTAACACTGATATCACCAGACCTTGTAATCATGTAACACTGATATCACCAGACCCTGTAATCATGTAACACTGATATCACCAGACCCTGTAATCATGTAACAGTGATATCACCAGACCATGTAATCATGTAACACTGATATCACCAGACCCTGTAATCATGTAACACTGATATCACCAGACCATGTAATCATGTAACACTGATATCACCAGACCCTGTAATCATGTAACACTGATATCACCAGACCATGTAATCATGTAACACTGATATCACCAGACCCTGTAATCATGTAACACTGATATCACCAGACCATGTAATCATGTAACACTGATATCACCAGACCCTGTAATCATGTAACACTGATATCACCAGACCATGTAATCATGTAACACTGATATCACCAGACCCTGTAATCATGTAACACTGATATCACCAGACCTTGTAATCATGTAACACTGATATCACCAGACCTTGTAATCATGTAACACTGATATCACCAGACCCTGTAATCATGTAACACTGATATCACCAGACCATGTAATCATGTAACACTGATATCACCAGACCTTCTAATCATGTAACACCGATATCACCAGACCCTGTAATCATGTAACACTGATATCACCAGACCTTCTAATCATGTAACACCGATATCACCAGACCCTGTAATCATGTAACACTGATATCACCAGACCATGTAATCATGTAACACCGATATCACCAGACCTTGTAATCATGTAACACTGATATCACCAGACCCTGTAATCATGTAACACTGATATCACCAGACTATGTAATCATGTAACACTGATATCACCAGACCATGTAATCATGTAACACTGATATCACCAGACCCTGTAATCATGTAACACTGATATCACCAGAGCCTGTAATCATGTAACACTGATATCACCAGACCCTGTAATCATGTAACACTGATATCACCAGACCCTGTAATCATGTAACACTGATATCACCAGACCCTGTAATCATGTAACACTGATATCACCAGACCCTGTAATCATGTAACACTGATATCACCAGACCATGTAATCATGTAACACTGATATCACCAGACCCTGTAATCATGTAACACTGATATCACCAGACCCTGTAATCATGTAACACTGATATCACCAGACCTTGTAATCATGTAACACCGATATCACCAGACCCTGTAATCATGTAACACTGATATCACCAGACCCTGTAATCATGTAACACTGATATCACCAGACCCTGTAATCATGTAACACTGATATCACCAGACCCTGTAATCATGTAACACTGATATCACCAGACCTTGTAATCATGTAACACCGATATCACCAGACCCTGTAATCATGTAACACTGATATCACCAGACCCTGTAATCATGTAACACTGATATCACCAGACCCTGTAATCATGTAACACTGATATCACCAGACCATGTAATCATGTAACACTGATATCACCAGACCTTGTAATCATGTAACACCGATATCACCAGACCTTGTAATCATGTAACACTGATATCACCAGACCCTGTAATCATGTAACACTGATATCACCAGACCCTGTAATCATGTAACACTGATATCACCAGACCCTGTAATCATGTAACACTGATATCACCAGACCTTGTAATCATGTAACACTGATATCACCAGACCCTGTAATCATGTAACACTGATATCACCAGACCATGTAATCATGTAACACTGATATCACCAGACCATGTAATCATGTAACACTGATATCACCAGACCCTGTAATCATGTAACACTGATATCACCAGACCCTGTAATCATGTAACACTGATATCACCAGACCCTGTAATCATGTAACACTGATATCACCAGACCCTGTAATCATGTAACACTGATATCACCAGACCATGTAATCATGTAACACTGATATCACCAGACCCTGTAATCATGTAACACTGATATCGCCAGACTCTGTAATCATGTAACACTGATATCACCAGACCCTGTAATCATGTAACACTGATATCACCAGACCATGTAATCATGTAACACTGACATTACCAGACCCTGTAATCATGTAACACTGATATCACCAGACCCTGTAATCATGTAACACTGATATCACCAGACCCTGTAATCATGTAACACTGATATCACCAGACCCTGTAATCATGTAACACTGATATCACCAGACCCTGTAATCATGTAACACTGATATCACCAGACCCTGTAATCATGTAACACTGATATCACCAGACCCTGTAATCATGTAACACTGATATCACCAGACCCTGTAATCATGTAACACTGATATCACCAGACCCTGTAATCATGTAACACTGATATCACCAGACCCTGTAATCATGTAACACTGATATCACCAGACCCTGTAATCATGTAACACTGATATCACCAGACCCTGTAATCATGTAACACTGATATCACCAGACCATGTAATCATGTAACACTGATATCACCAGACCCTGTAATCATGTAACACTGATATCACCAGACCTTGTAATCATGTAACACTGATATCACCAGACCTTGTAATCATGTAACAGTGATATCACCAGACCCTGTAATCATGTAACACTGATATCACCAGACCATGTAATCATGTAACACTGATATCACCAGACCCTGTAATCATGTAACACTGATATCACCAGACCCTGTAATCATGTAACACTGATATCACCAGACCCTGTAATCATGTAACACTGATATCACCAGACCCTGTAATCATGTAACACTGATATCACCAGACCTTGTAATCATGTAACACTGATATCACCAGACCTTGTAATCATGTAACACTGATATCACCAGACCATGTAATCATGTAACACTGATATCACCAGACCCTGTAATCATGTAACACTGATATCACCAGACCCTGTAATCATGTAACACTGATATCACCAGACCCTGTAATCATGTAACACTGATATCACCAGACCCTGTAATCATGTAACACTGATATCACCAGACCCTGTAATCATGTAACACTGACATCACCAGACCCTGTAATCATGTAACACTGATATCACCAGACCCTGTAATCATGTAACACTGATATCACCAGACCCTGTAATCATGTAACACTGATATCACCAGACCCTGTAATCATGTAACACTGATATCACCAGACCCTGTAATCATGTAACACTGATATCACCAGACCTTGTAATCATGTAACACTGATATCACCAGACCCTGTAATCATGTAACACCGATATCACCAGACCTTGTAATCATGTAACACTGATATCACCAGACCCTGTAATCATGTAACACTGATATCACCAGACCCTGTAATCATGTAACACTGATATCACCAGACCCTGTAATCATGTAACACTGATATCACCAGACCATGTAATCATGTAACACTGATATCACCAGACCTTGTAATCATGTAACACCGATATCACCAGACCTTGTAATCATGTAACACTGATATCACCAGACCCAGTAATCATGTAACACTGATATCACCAGACCCTGTAATCATGTAACACTGATATCACCAGACCATGTAATCATGTAACACCGATATCACCAGACCCTGTAATCATGTAACACTGATATCACCAGACCCTGTAATCATGTAACACCGATATCACCAGACCCTGTAATCATGTAACACTGATATCTCCAGACCCTGTAATCATGTAACACTGATATCACCAGACCCTGTAATCATGTAACACTGATATCACCAGACCCTGTAATCATGTAACACTGATATCACCAGACCCTGTAATCATGTAACACTGATATCACCAGACCTTGTAATCATGTAACACTGATATCACCAGACCCTGTAATCATGTAACACTGATATCACCAGACCCTGTAATCATGTAACACTGATATCTCCAGACCCTGTAATCATGTAACACTGATATCACCAGACCCTGTAATCATGTAACACTGATATCACCAGACCCTGTAATCATGTAACACTGATATCACCAGACCCTGTAATCATGTAACACTGATATCACCAGACCTTGTAATCATGTAACACTGATATCACCAGACCATGTAATCATGTAACACTGATATCACCAGACCATGTAATCATGTAACACTGATATCACCAGACCCTGTAATCATGTAACACTGATATCACCAGACCTTGTAATCATGTAACACTGATATCACCAGACCCTGTAATCATGTAACACTGATATCACCAGACCCTGTAATCATGTAACACTGATATCACCAGACCCTGTAATCATGTAACACTGATATCACCAGACCCTGTAATCATGTAACACTGATATCACCAGACCCTGTAATCATGTAACACTGATATCACCAGACCCTGTAATCATGTAATACTGATATCACCAGACCCTGTAATCATGTAACACTGATATCACCAGACCTTGTAATCATGTAACACTGATATCACAAGACCCTGTAATCATGTAACACTGATATCACCAGACCCTGTAATCATGTAACACTGATATCACCAGACCCTGTAATCATGTAACACTGATATCACCAGACCCTGTAATCATGTAACACTGATATCACCAGACCATGTAATCATGTAACACTGATATCACCAGACCTTGTAATCATGTAACACTGATATCACCAGACCCAGTAATCATGTAACACTGATATCACCAGACCCTGTAATCATGTAACACTGATATCACCAGACCATGTAGTCATGTAACACTGATATCACCAGACCTTGTAATCATGTAACACTGATATCACCAGACCTTGTAATCATGTAACACTGATATCACCAGACCTTGTAATCATGTAACACTGATATCACCAGACCCTGTAATCATGTAACACTGATATCACCAGACCATGTAATCATGTAACACTGATATCACCAGACCCTGTAATCATGTAACACTGATATCACCAGACCCTGTAATCATGTAACACTGATATCACCAGACCCTGTAATCATGTAACACTGATATCACCAGACCATGTAATCATGTAACACTGATATCACCAGACCCTGTAATCATGTAACACTGATATCACCAGACCCTGTAATCATGTAACACTGATATCACCAGACCCTGTAATCATGTAACACTGATATCACCAGACCCTGTAATCATGTAACACTGATATCACCAGAACCTGTAATCATGTAACACTGACATCACCAGACCCTGTAATCATGTAACACTGATATCACCAGACCCTGTAATCATGTAACACTGATATCACCAGACCATGTAATCATGTAACACTGATATCACCAGACCCTGTAATCATGTAACACTGATATCACCAGACCCTGTAATCATGTAACACTGATATCACCAGACCCTGTAATCATGTAACACTGATATCACCAGACCTTGTAATCATGTAACACTGATATCACCAGACCCTGTAATCATGTAACACTGATATCACCAGACCCTGTAATCATGTAACACTGATATCACCAGACCCTGTAATCATGTAACACTGATATCACCAGACCCTGTAATCATGTAACACTGATATCACCAGACCCTGTAATCATGTAACACTGATATCATCAGACCATGTAATCATGTAACACTGATATCACCAGACCCTGTAATCATGTAACACTGATATCACCAGACCCTGTAATCATGTAACACTGATATCACCAGACCATGTAATCATGTAACACTGATATCACCAGACCATGTAATCATGTAACACTGATATCACCAGACCCTGTAATCATGTAACACTGATATCACCAGACCCTGTAATCATGTAACACTGATATCACCAGACCCTGTAATCATGTAACACGGATATCACCAGACCCTGTAATCATGTAACACTGATATCACCAGACCATGTAATCATGTAACACTGACATCACCAGACCCTGTAATCATGTAACACTGATATCACCAGACCCTGTAATCATGTAACACTGATATCACCAGACCCTGTAATCATGTAACACTGATATCACCAGACCCTGTAATCATGTAACACTGATATCACCAGACCCTGTAATCATGTAACACTGATATCACCAGACCCTGTAATCATGTAACACTGATATCACCAGACCCTGTAATCATGTAACACTGATATCACCAGACCCTGTAATCATGTAACACTGATATCACCAGACCTTGTAATCATGTAACACTGATATCACCAGACCCTGTAATCATGTAACACTGATATCACCAGACCATGTAATCATGTAACACTGATATAACCAGACCCTGTAATCATGTAACACTGATATCACCAGACTCTGTAATCATGTAACACTGATATCACCAGACCTTGTAATCATGTAACACTGATATCACCAGACCTTGTAATCATGTAACACTGATATCACCAGACTCTGTAATCATGTAACACTGATATCACCAGACCCTGTAATCATGTAACACTGATATCACCAGACCCTGTAATCATGTAACACTGACATCACCAGACCCTGTAATCATGTAACACTGATATCACCAGACCCTGTAATCATGTAACACTGATATCACCAGACCCTGTAATCATGTAACACTGACATCACCAGACCCTGTAATCATGTAACACTGATATCACCAGACCCTGTAATCATGTAACACTGATATCACCAGACCCTGTAATCATGTAACACTGATATCACCAGACCCTGTAATCATGTAACACTGACATCACCAGACCCTGTAATCATGTAACACTGATATCACCAGACCTTGTAATCATGTAACACTGATATCACCAGACCCTGTAATCATGTAACACTGATATCACCAGACCTTGTAATCATGTAACACTGATATCACCAGACCATGTAATCATGTAACACTGATATCACCAGACCCTGTAATCATGTAACACTGATATCACCAGACCCTGTAATCATGTAACAGTGATATCACCAGACCATGTAATCATGTAACACTGATATCACCAGACCCTGTAATCATGTAACACTGATATCACCAGACCTTGTAATCATGTAACACTGATATCACCAGACAATGTAATCATGTAACACTGATATCACCAGACCCTGTAATCATGTAACACTGATATCACCAGACCATGTAATCATGTAACACTGATATCACCAGACCCTGTAATCATGTAACACTGATATCACCAGACCCTGTAATCATGTAACACTGATATCACCAAACCATGTAATCATGTAACACTGATATCACCAGACCCTGTAATCATGTAACACTGATATCACCAGACCCTGTAATCATGTAACACTGATATCACCAGACCCTGTAATCATGTAACACTGATATCACCAGACCCTGTAATCATGTAACACTGATATCACCAGACCCTGTAATCATGTAACACTGATATCACCAGACCCTGTAATCATGTAACACTGATATCACCAGACCCTGTAATCATGTAACACTGATATCACCAGACCCTGTAATCATGTAACACTGATATCACCAGACCCTGTAATCATGTAACACTGATATCACCAGACCCTGTAATCATGTAACACTGATATCACCAGACCATGTAATCATGTAACACTGATATCACCAGACCCTGTAATCATGTAACACTGATATCACCAGACTATGTAATCATGTAACACTGATATCACCAGACCATGTAATCATGTAACACTGATATCACCAGACCATGTAATCATGAAACACTGATATCACCAGACCCTGTAATCATGTAACACTGATATCACCAGACCCTGTAATCATGTAACACTGATATCACCAGACCCTGTAATCATGTAACACTGATATCACCAGACCCTGTAATCATGTAACACTGATATCACCAGACCCTGTAATCATGTAACACTGATATCACCAGACCCTGTAATCATGTAACACTGATATCACCAGACCCTGTAATCATGTAACACTGATATCACCAGACCCTGTAATCATGTAACACTGATATCACCAGACCTTGTAATCATGTAACACTGATATCACCAGACCCTGTAATCATGTAACACTGATATCACCAGACCCTGTAATCATGTAACACTGACATCACCAGACCCTGTAATCATGTAACACTGATATCACCAGACCCTGTAATCATGTAACACTGATATCACCAGACCCTGTAATCATGTAACACTGACATCACCAGACCCTGTAATCATGTAACACTGATATCACCAGACCCTGTAATCATGTAACACTGATATCACCAGAGCCTGTAATCATGTAACACTGACATCACCAGACCCTGTAATCATGTAACACTGATATCACCAGACCTTGTAATCATGTAACACTGATATCACCAGACCCTGTAATCATGTAACACTGATATCACCAGACCCTGTAATCATGTAACACCGATATCACCAGACCCTGTAATCATGTAACACTGATATCACCAGACCCTGTAATCATGTAACACTGATATCACCAGACCATGTAATCATGTAACACTGATATCACCAGACCATGTAATCATGTAACACTGATATCACCAGACCCTGTAATCATGTAACACTGATATCACCAGACCCTGTAATCATGTAACACTGATATCACCAGACCATGTAATCATGTAACACTGACATCACCAGACCCTGTAATCATGTAACACTGATATCACCAGACCCTGTAATCATGTAACACTGATATCACCAGACCCTGTAATCATGTAACACTGATATCACCAGACCCTGTAATCATGTAACACTGATATCACCAGACCCTGTAATCATGTAACACTGATATCACCAGACCCTGTAATCATGTAACACTGATATCACCAGACCATGTAATCATGTAACACTGATATCACCAGACAATGTAATCATGTAACACTGATATCACCAGACCTTGTAATCATGTAACACTGATATCACCAGACCATGTAATCATGTAACACTGATATCACCAGACCCTGTAATCATGTAACACTGATATCACCAGACCCTGTAATCATGTAACACTGATATCACCAGACCCTGTAATCATGTAACACCGATATCACCAGACCCTGTAATCATGTAACACTGATATCACCAGACCCTGTAATCATGTAACACTGATATCACCAGACCTTGTAATCATGTAACACTGATATCACCAGACCCTGTAATCATGTAACACCGATATCACCAGACCCTGTAATCATGTAACACTGATATCACCAGACCCTGTAATCATGTAACACTGATATCACCAGACCCTGTAATCATGTAACACTGATATCACCAGACCCTGTAATCATGTAACACTGATATCACCAGACCATGTAATCATGTAACACTGATATCACCAGACCTTGTAATCATGTAACACTGATATCACCAGACCCTGTAATCATGTAACACTGATATCACCAGACCCTGTAATCATGTAACACTGATATCACCAGACCCTGTAATCATGTAACACTGATATCACCAGACCTTGTAATCATGTAACACTGATATCACCAGACCCTGTAACCATGTAACACTGATATCACCAGACCCTGTAATCATGTAACACTGATATCACCAGACCCTGTAATCATGTAACACTGATATCACCAGACCCTGTAATCATGTAACACTGATATCACCAGACCCTGTAATCATGTAACACTGATATCACCAGACCATGTAATCATGTAACACTGATATCACCAGACCATGTAATCATGTAACACTGATATCACCAGACCCTGTAATCATGTAACACTGATATCACCAGACCCTGTAATCATGTAACACTGATATCACCAGACCCTGTAATCATGTAACACTGATATCACCAGACCCTGTAATCATGTAACACTGATATCACCAGACCCTGTAATCATGTAACACTGATATCACCAGACCCTGTAATCATGTAACACTGATATCACCAGACCCTGTAATCATGTATCACTGATATCACCAGACCCTGTAATCATGTAACACTGATATCACCAGACCCTGTAATCATGTAACACTGATATCACCAGACCATGTAATCATGTAACACTGATATCACCAGACCCTGTAATCATGTAACACTGATATCACCAGACCATGTAATCATGTAACACTGATATCACCAGACCTTGTAATCATGTAACAAATGTAAGATTTATCACTTATAGATGAACGGATGTATTTATCTTTCTTATAGTCGATTATATTTATGTGTCTGATGATGAATCGTATCTCGGGGAGACAGAGAAGAGAAGAATAGATCTGCGGATCCGAGGTTTGTCCATCTGATCGTTAGGATCATTCAGTCATCTGATCCCTTTAGGAAGCTGCAGAGGTGGAATGAGTCTTATACATACATTCAATAGGACAGCGCCCCCTGGAGCATCATCAATGTCCTGTCACCAAGAACGTGTCCTATATCTGCCCATTAAACTTGGTGCCAGATGTGGTCTTCTTCTTCTTCTTCTTATACATGGCATCAGTCACAGTTCTGCATATTGGATGCTGATATGATTGAAGATTCTGCATATGCACCAGGTATAGCAGCCGACCAGAAATAAATTCTGAGTGATATAAATCCTTCGAGCTCAGTGACCAAGTAATAAAATGACATTACCAGCAAATCCATGCCTGGTATAAGGTATGAAAACATTTCCACCACGTGGTTTTCTTGGCACAATATCGACTGCTGTATGTTCATTATTGGTACATGAGACACATATCTGGCGCCGGGTGTCTGATGTTAGTGCACAGCTGAATTCTGGAAAACCGGTGGTGTACCACTAATGGAAGCAAACCATGCAGCTGCACCGAGGCCCAAGGGGACCCTGCTATTATTATGTTTCTGATATGGCCACCTGTTGATCCCTGTGCCCACAGACAATGCTGCCTGCATGTAAGACGAAGGGATGGGCACCCTGCTTTTCTCAAGATCAGGTCGGGTGCTTCAGACTACAGGGTTATAATTTTTTGCTGGTCTCTCTTGGGAGTGGGGAAATGTTGACTTTCTATGGGACATTATGTTATATTTGGCACCAGATATTCCTTGCACATATTTGTTGTACTTGGCGCCAGATATGACTCTACAGATTGGCAGCTGGTATGTTCCACATCTATATGAAAATATCTTCTCTCTGCCACTCGTCTGTGTAAGGTCCTCGTAGCATCTGCAGGTAACATGTGCAGTAATCACAATCATTATTAATGCCTCCGCCCTTGTCTATAATATTATAACATGGGCACAGATTTTGTAGGCATACACAGCAGCCACCAGGTATAACATGGGCACAGATTTAAGTTTTTTGTATTTATATTTTTCAGAAAAACTCTTTGATGAAGTGAGACAGGAGGTGAGAAGAATGGAAGGTAAGGAATGGATCTTCTGTCTCTAGAGGTTGTAGCAATAGCGGGTGCAGAGATAGTAGTCACCCCGCCCTGGCGCCGGAGGGGGAGACACTGGTATTATAAATGGCACATGGTTGGTGGGGGGCGTGTTACAAATTTTGCATTGGGGTCCAGGAGCTTCACGTTACCCCTCCGCCTGTCAAAACAACCTGTACTAATAATAAGTTCTGCAGATCAATCGGCAATTGCCCCAAGCATTGCAGGAAATGACATGACGGAAGTGCAGGAGTCAGAAAACACGTGACGCCGGGCACCAATGTCCCTCAGATCTGTCAGGCAAATCTACCTCATTTATACAGACACAGGAACAGAAGACGTATCGCTACAGAGCCAGGCAGATTTACCAGAGGGATCTGACTGTCCCAGAATCCTCCTTGCTAACCCCCTGTCTTCAGTTAAGATGGGTGACAACAGGGGTCACTGGTTTCCTATGGTTGTAATGGTTTTCTGACTCCGCACAAGGACGAAAAGTACTGACGACCTCTTGACCTTGACACTTCTTCTCTTCTAGATTTTTGTCTCGCCTGTGGAGACCTGAATATCACCGACCTGCACCCCCTCTTTATTGGGGGCCTGTGCAGTAGATGTACGGTAATTATCATACTATGGACTTTACAGGTCACTGCACTGATGTGGAGCTTGTATGACCCATCTAATATACAGAGGTCATGAGCACCGGGGGGATATATCACTGCTGGCACCTAGATCACCCTCATATACCGACTGTCTGCTCTGCTCTCTCCCATGTAGAGCTGGTTCCTGAGCTGGGGGTATCATATTGATGATGAAGGACGGCAGAGTTACTGTAGTATTTGCTGCTCCGGACAGAAGATACTAATATGCAATGACAGGAGCTGTTGGAGGTGAGAGACGTGCTGTAATACATGATAGTGACCACTAGAGGGAGACCCAGGCATCTTCACACTCTTAATATAAAAACTACATTTTATTACATATTAGAATGTACAGTATGATTCTATAAGAATGTGGTGCCTGTTCTGTCCAGCAGGTGGCGATAAAGCTTATCCTTTCTGTACACTACTGTGGAAAGAGATGCACTGCCACCTACTGCCCATACTAGGTATTGTCTTCTTGAATTCCTGTAATTTAAAGGATTTCTCCACAGGTTTTCACCTTCAAACTCTTGATAGTATCTCCTGTAACACTGAATGCTGACTGACCCCAATCCAGTGCACAGTTACCAAGCAGCAGTTCACTTTTTGTTGCCCAGAGATGACAACATTTTGTAATATTATGTGGAAAATCCATGAGAAAGCAAAGTTTACATTTACAACCTTTCACAGATCAAATCTACGAAAATGTTCAGTATTTTTAAAATGTTTTGCTTCATTAAACTGATCGAGAAAAACATCATTATACTCTAGTCCCATCCAGAGCTGCATTCACAATTCTGCTGTTACCACAAACCAATGCAATGTGGGAGCTCAGATCACAATTAGAGATAAGGTCACTAGGTCACAAGTTAAACCGCTGACTGTTTCCAGCTATGAATATGGATGGATAGAGACACAATATAAGAGTTCGGAGGTTTGAACAAAAATGTTCCTGGGTCAGCCTCAGGGAGGACAATAAAACTGCTCCATCTGTATATCCCATGACTGACATGTCTTTCTTGCAGCTACTTCTCAGGCAGGAGCTACGTTAATTTCACATGACACCTGAGTAGGAAGAGAAGCTAGCTACTTCCTCCCTCACTGATTTCACCACTGGACTATTTTTCCCAGAATTCCTTCTTTTTTTATTTGTAACTTTATAGGCCATATATGATGGTGAAGTTTCTGCCCTGGTCTGATCCCTCATCCCTCATCTCATCCCTTATGGACATTTGGTCACTGACACAAGATCATGAGTCACACGCTACTTGCAGAGATTCAGTCGAGTAGGTCTCTGTACAGCCGCTTTTTGACATCCCAATAGGACCTGACCGCCTTTGAGCCCCTACAGCAAAACACAACAGCGGTACAGAGGGGCGTTGGCATATCAAGATAATGGCACAGTGATGTCATCAGTCTGGGCGAGATAACCATATATTCATTATAACAAAGTACACCGGTCCTCTGCACTGTGACCTCATCCTATATAGTAGCCCATAATGTTATGTAGGTGATGGCCATAGGTGTAGTATCCAGCATTTTGTACTGTACAAGAAGAAGCACAATGCCAGTCTGCTGCTGCTCAGCCGTTAATACCATAATATCCTGTAGGGGGGGATGTACTTGCATTGTTGGGTGCTCACTGATCTCTATAGGGGGACATGAACAGGATCATCTTCTGTATATCATACTATTGACATGGAGGACATTAACCCTTTCATCTCCACTCTGTTCAGGTGTTTTTGTGTGGACTGCGTGGACTTGTTGGTCGGCCAAGGTACCGCTCAAGCAGCTATAGAAGAGAACCCCTGGCACTGCTACATGTGTATAGAGGAGCAAGACCATGACCTACTGCATAGACGGGAAGACTGGCCCACCCGCCTGCAGCGTCTTCTGTCCAGCACCCACGACAGGGACTATGTGAGCGCACGGGCGACACATACACATGGCAGCTACAGTGTTAATTCTGATTCCTAATGGAGATCCTTATGTAATATTTATTTCATATACATTTTACAGGACCCACCAGAAATTTATCGCCCATTGCCAGCAGACAGGAGGAAGCCAATCCGGGTACTGTCCCTTTTTGATGGTATTGCTACAGGTGAGCAGAGCTCAATTCCCTCAGAGTAGCACAGAGTATTTCAGGAGATTAATGTAACAAGCTGTATAAAAATAAGCAGGAGGTCAAACACTGATATTTAGATAATGGAAGAAACAGGATTTGCCAGCTGCATGGAGTATTTTGGTCAAAAAAAAGTGTGCTGATCTTGTTTAGGGTCATAGACTTAGAGTAATATAGTGAAATGGGCAGAGCCCTCCAGCAGCACAAAGTATTTAAGGACATGAGTGGGCTGATCATGTGGGGGCATTGACCTGTCCACTTACGTGATGAGGTTGGTTAAGGCCAGGACGGTATTTGACGGGGGCAGAGTCAGGGTGACCAGCGAAATATCACAGACTGAGAGATGTGAGGAATTCAGGAACAAATGTGTTTTAATACAGGAAAGATTTTCTATAAAGTCCCAATGTCAGCGCTCATAATCTTCACTTCTTGTCATATTTATCCAATACAACAAAAGGATTGCTGGTGCTGAAAAAACTGGGTATCCAAGTTGAACGATATATAGCATCGGAGGTGTGTGAGGACGCCATCACTGTAGGAAGAGTTCAACATCCTGGTGAAATCATACATGTGGGTAATGTGCAGGACATCACCCATAAACAGGTCAGAGATTAATCCTCAGTACAAATTTATAGTAAATAAAATATCTGCTATAATACTGCCCCCTATGTACAAGAATATAACTACTATAATACTGCCCCCTATGTACAAGAATATATCTACTATAATACTGCCCCTATATACAAGAATATAACTACTATGATACTGCCCCCTATATACAAGAATATAACTACTATAATACTGCTCCTATATACAAGAATATAACTACTATAATACTGCCCCCTATATACAAGAATATAACTACTATAATACTGCCCCCTATATACAAGAATATAACTACTATAATACTGCCTCTATATACAAGAATATAACTACTATAATACTGCTCCCTATATACAAGAATATAACTACTATAATACTGCCCCTATATACAAGAATATAACTACTATAATACTGCTCGTATATACAAGAATATAACTACTATAATACTGCTCCTATACACAAGAATATAACTACTATAATACTGCCCCCTATATACAAGAATATAACTACTATAATACTGCCCCTATATACAAGAATATAACTACTATAATACTGCCCCCTATATACAAGAATATAACTACTATAATACTGCCCCTATATACAATAATATAACTACTATAATACTGCCTCCTATATACAAGAATATAACTACTATAATACTGCCCCCTATATACAAGAATATAACTACTATAATACTGCTCCTATATACAAGAATATATCTACTATAATACTGCTTCTATATACAAGAATATAACTACTATAATACTGCCCCCTATATACAAGAATATAACTACTATAATACTGCCCCTATATACAAGAATATAACTACTATAATACTGCCCCTGTATACAAGAATATAACTACTATAATACTGCCCCCTATGTACAAGAATATAACTACTATAATACTGCCCCTATATACAAGAATATAACTACTATAATACTGCTCCTATATACAAGAATATAACTACTATAATACTGCCCTCTACATACAAGAATATAACTACTATACTACTGCTCCCTATATACAAGAATATAACTCCTATAATACTGCCTCCTATATACAAGAATATAGCTACTATAATACTGCCTCCTATATACAAGAATATAACTACTATAATACTGCCTCCTATATACAAGAATATAACTACTATAATACTGCCCCCTATATACAAGAATATGACTACTATAATACTGCCTCCTATATACAAGAATATGACTACTATAATACTGCCCCCTATATACAAGAATATAACTACTATAATACTGCCTCCTATATACAAGAATATAACTACTATAATACTGCTCCCTATATACAAGAATATAACTACTATAATACTGCCCCCTATATACAAGAATATAACTGCTATAATACTGCCCCCTATATACAAGAATATAACTACTATAATACTGCTCCTATACACAAGAATATAACTACTATAATACTGCTCCCTATATACAAGAATATAACTACTACAATACGGCTCCTATATACAAGAATATAACTACTATAATACTGCCCTCTATATACAAGAATATAACTACTATAATACTGCCCCTATATACAAGAATATAACTACTATAAGGGCGGGTTCACACATGGCGGAATTTCACTTAAATTCCGCTGCGGACACTCCGCAGCGTTAATCCGCAGCGGAGCCGTTTCTCCATTGACTTTCACTTTAATTTAGCAGTGTTCGTTTACACGATGCGTACAATTCCGCTGCGGAGCATAGGCTGCGGAGCGGAATTTGGTGTCCGCAGCATGCTCTGTCTGTTGCGGAGCAGTGGCGGACTCATGGCGGAATTTCTCCATTGACTTCAATGGAGATTCAAAGTTCCACAATGAAGTCCGCAGCTGTCATGCACATGTCATGTGTGCTGCGGATGCGTCTTGCTTTTTTAACTTGACATTTCTTCATTCTGGCTGGACCTATGTATTTCTAGGTCTACAGCCAGACTGAGGAAGTCAATGGGGCTCCCGTAATGACGGGAGCGTTGCTAGGAGACGTCAGTAAATAGTCACTGTCCAGGGTGCTGAAAGAGTTAAGCGATCGGCAGTAACTGTTTCTGCACCCGGGACAGTGACTACCGATCCCAATATACATGTATCTGTAAAAAAAAATGAAGTTCGTACTTACCGAGAACTCCCTGTTTCTGTCTCCAGTCCGGCCTCCCAGGATGACGTTTCAGTGTAAGTGACGGCTGCAGCCAATCACAGGCCAAGCACAGGCTGCAGCGGTCACATGGACTGGCGCGTCATCCAGGGAGGTCGGGCTGGATGCCGAAGGAGGGACGCGTCATAAAGACAACGGGCGGTAAGTATGAATTTCTTTTACTTTCACTAGGGAAAGTGCTGTCCCTTCTCTCTATCCTGCACTGATAGGGAGAAGGGAAGCACTTTTCCCGCAGTCCGCAGCAGCTAGTCCGCATCAATTTTCTCCACATTTTGTGCAGATCCGCAGCCGTAATCCGCAACCCGGATTAGGTGCGGCATTGATGCGGACAGTTGCGGAGGAATTCCGCCATGTGTGGTCATGCCCTCATACTGCCTCCTATATACAGGAATATAACTACTATAATACTGCCCTCTATATACAAGAATATAACTACTATAATACTGCCCCTATATACAAGAATATAACTACTATAATACTTCTCCTATATACAAGAATATATCTACTATAATACTGCCCCCTATGTACAAGAATATAACTACTATAATACTGCTCCCTATATACAAGAAAATAACTACTATAATACTGCCTCCTATATACAAGAATATAACTACTATAATACTGCCCCCTATATACAAGAATATAACTACTATAATACTGCCTCTATATACAAGAATATAACTACTATAATACTGCTCCTATATATAAGAATATAACTACTATAATACTGCCCCCTATATACAAGAATATAACTACTATAATACTGCCCCCTATATACAAGAATATAACTACTATAATACTGCCCCCTATGTACAAGAATATAACTACTATAATACTGCCCCTATATACAAGAATATAACTACTATAATACTGCCCCTATATACAAGAATATAACTACTATAATACTGCCCCCTATATACAAGAATATAACTACTATAATACTGCTCCCTATATACAAGAATATAACTACTATAATACTGCCCCTATATACAAGAATATAACTACTATAATACTGCCCCTATATACAAGAATATAACTACTATAATACTGCCCCCCTGTATACAAGAATATAACTACTATAATACTGCTCCTATATACAAGAATATAACTACTATAATACGGCCCCCCATATACAAGAATATAACTACTATAACACTGCCTCCTATATACAAGAATATAACTACTATAATACTGCTCCTATATACAAGAATATAACTGCTATAATACTGCCCCTATATACAAAAATATAACTACTATAATACTGCCCCTATATACAAGAATATAACTACTATAATACTGCCTCCTATATACAAAAATATAACTACTATAATACTGCCCCTATATACAAGAATCTAACTACTATAATACTGCCCCCCCCTATGGACAAGAATATAACTACTATAATACTGCCCCCCTATGGACAAGAATATAACTACTATAATACTGCCCCCTATGTACAAGAATATAATTACTATAATACTGCCCCCTATGTACAAGAATATAACTATTATAATACTGCCCCTATATACAAGAATATAACTACTATAATACTGCCCCCTATATACAAGAATATAACTACTATAATACTGCCCCTATATACAAGAATATAACTACTATAATACTGCTCGTATATACAAGAATATAACTACTATAATACTGCTCCTATACACAAGAATATAACTACTATAATACTGCCCCCTATATACAAGAATATAACTACTATAATACTGCCCCTATATACAAGAATATAACTACTATAATACTGCCCCCTATATACAAGAATATAACTACTATAATACTGCCCCTATATACAATAATATAACTACTATAATACTGCCTCCTATATACAAGAATATAACTACTATAATACTGCCCCCTATATACAAGAATATAACTACTATAATACTGCTCCTATATACAAGAATATATCTACTATAATACTGCTTCTATATACAAGAATATAACTACTATAATACTGCCCCCTATATACAAGAATATAACTACTATAATACTGCCCCTATATACAAGAATATAACTACTATAATACTGCCCCTGTATACAAGAATATAACTACTATAATACTGCCCCCTATGTACAAGAATATAACTACTATAATACTGCCCCTATATACAAGAATATAACTACTATAATACTGCTCCTATATACAAGAATATAACTACTATAATACTGCCCTCTACATACAAGAATATAACTACTATAATACTGCTCCCTATATACAAGAATATAACTCCTATAATACTGCCTCCTATATACAAGAATATAGCTACTATAATACTGCCTCCTATATACAAGAATATAACTACTATAATACTGCCTCCTATATACAAGAATATAACTACTATAATACTGCCCCCTATATACAAGAATATGACTACTATAATACTGCCTCCTATATACAAGAATATGACTACTATAATACTGCCCCCTATATACAAGAATATAACTACTATAATACTGCCTCCTATATACAAGAATATAACTACTATAATACTGCTCCCTATATACAAGAATATAACTACTATAATACTGCCCCCTATATACAAGAATATAACTGCTATAATACTGCCCCCTATATACAAGAATATAACTACTATAATACTGCTCCTATACACAAGAATATAACTACTATAATACTGCTCCCTATATACAAGAATATAACTACTACAATACGGCTCCTATATACAAGAATATAACTACTATAATACTGCCCTCTATATACAAGAATATAACTACTATAATACTGCCCCTATATACAAGAATATAACTACTATAAGGGCGGGTTCACACATGGCGGAATTTCACTTAAATTCCGCTGCGGACACTCCGCAGCGTTAATCCGCAGCGGAGCCGTTTCTCCATTGACTTTCACTTTAATTTAGCAGTGTTCGTTTACACGATGCGTACAATTCCGCTGCGGAGCATAGGCTGCGGAGCGGAATTTGGTGTCCGCAGCATGCTCTGTCTGTTGCGGAGCAGTGGCGGACTCATGGCGGAATTTCTCCATTGACTTCAATGGAGATTCAAAGTTCCACAATGAAGTCCGCAGCTGTCATGCACATGTCATGTGTGCTGCGGATGCGTCTTGCTTTTTTAACTTGACATTTCTTCATTCTGGCTGGACCTATGTATTTCTAGGTCTACAGCCAGACTGAGGAAGTCAATGGGGCTCCCGTAATGACGGGAGCGTTGCTAGGAGACGTCAGTAAATAGTCACTGTCCAGGGTGCTGAAAGAGTTAAGCGATCGGCAGTAACTGTTTCTGCACCCGGGACAGTGACTACCGATCCAAATATACATGTATCTGTAAAAAAAAATGAAGTTCGTACTTACCGAGAACTCCCTGTTTCTGTCTCCAGTCCGGCCTCCCAGGATGACGTTTCAGTGTAAGTGACGGCTGCAGCCAATCACAGGCCAAGCACAGGCTGCAGCGGTCACATGGACTGGCGCGTCATCCAGGGAGGTCGGGCTGGATGCCGAAGGAGGGACGCGTCATAAAGACAACGGGCGGTAAGTATGAATTTCTTTTACTTTCACTAGGGAAAGTGCTGTCCCTTCTCTCTATCCTGCACTGATAGGGAGAAGGGAAGCACTTTTCCCGCAGTCCGCAGCAGCTAGTCCGCATCAATTTTCTCCACATTTTGTGCAGATCCGCAGCCGTAATCCGCAACCCGGATTAGGTGCGGCATTGATGCGGACAGTTGCGGAGGAATTCCGCCATGTGTGGTCATGCCCTCATACTGCCTCCTATATACAGGAATATAACTACTATAAGGGCATGACCACACATGGCGGAATTCCTCCGCAACTGTCCGCATCAATGCCGCACCTAATCCGGGTTGCGGATTACGGCTGCGGATCTGCACAAAATGTGCAGAAAATTGATGCGGACTAGCTGCTGCGGACTGCGGGAAAAGTGCTTCCCTTCTCCCTATCAGTGCAGGATAGAGAGAAGGGACAGCACTTTCCCTAGTGAAAGTAAAAGAAATTCATACTTACCGCCCGTTGTCTTTATGACGCGTCCCTCCTTCGGCATCCAGCCCGACCTCCCTGGATGACGCGCCAGTCCATGTGACCGCTGCAGCCTGTGCTTGGCCTGTGATTGGCTGCAGCCGTCACTTACACTGAAACGTCATCCTGGGAGGCCGGACTGGAGACAGAAACAGGGAGTTCTCGGTAAGTACGAACTTCATTTTTTTTTACAGATACATGTATATTGGGAGCGGTAGTCACTGTCCCGGGTGCAGAAACAGTTACTGCCGATCGCTTAACTCTTTCAGCACCCTGGACAGTGACTATTTACTGACGTCTCCTAGCAACGCTCCCGTCATTACGGGAGCCCCATTGACTTCCTCAGTCTGGCTGTAGACCTAGAAATACATAGGTCCAGCCATAATGAAGAAATGTCAAGTAAAAAAAGCAAGACGCATCCGCAGCACACATGACATGTGCATGACAGCTGCGGACTTCATTGCGGAACTTTGAATCTCCATTGAAGTCAATGGAGAAATTCCGCCATGAGTCCGCCACTGCTCCGCAACAGACAGAGCATGCTGCGGACACCAAATTCCGCTCCGCAGCCTATGCTCCGCAGCGGAATTGTACGCATCGTGTAAACGAACACTGCTAAATTAAAGTGAAAGTCAATGTAGAAACGGCTCCGCTGCGGATTAACGCTGCGGAGTGTCCGCAGCGGAATTTAAGTGCAATTCCGCCATGTGTGAACCCGCCCTAATACTGCCCTCTATATACAAGAATATAACTACTATAATACTGCCCCTATATACAAGAATATAACTACTATAATACTTCTCCTATATACAAGAATATATCTACTATAATACTGCCCCCTATGTACAAGAATATAACTACTATAATACTGCTCCCTATATACAAGAAAATAACTACTATAATACTGCCTCCTATATACAAGAATATAACTACTATAATACTGCCCCCTATATACAAGAATATAACTACTATAATACTGCCTCTATATACAAGAATATAACTACTATAATACTGCTCCTATATATAAGAATATAACTACTATAATACTGCCCCCTATATACAAGAATATAACTACTATAATACTGCCCCCTATATACAAGAATATAACTACTATAATACTGCCCCCTATGTACAAGAATATAACTACTATAATACTGCCCCTATATACAAGAATATAACTACTATAATACTGCCCCTATATACAAGAATATAACTACTATAATACTGCCCCCTATATACAAGAATATAACTACTATAATACTGCTCCCTATATACAAGAATATAACTACTATAATACTGCCCCTATATACAAGAATATAACTACTATAATACTGCCCCTATATACAAGAATATAACTACTATAATACTGCCCCCCTGTATACAAGAATATAACTACTATAATACTGCTCCTATATACAAGAATATAACTACTATAATACGGCCCCCCATATACAAGAATATAACTACTATAACACTGCCTCCTATATACAAGAATATAACTACTATAATACTGCTCCTATATACAAGAATATAACTACTATAATACTGCCCCTATATACAAAAATATAACTACTATAATACTGCCCCTATATACAAGAATATAACTACTATAATACTGCCTCCTATATACAAAAATATAACTACTATAATACTGCCCCTATATACAAGAATCTAACTACTATAATACTGCCCCCCCTATGGACAAGAATATAACTACTATAATACTGCCCCCCTATGGACAAGAATATAACTACTATAATACTGCCCCCTATGTACAAGAATATAATTACTATAATACTGCCCCCTATGTACAAGAATATAACTATTATAATACTGCCCCTATATACAAGAATATAACTACTATAATACTGCCCCCTATATACAAGAATATAACTACTATAATACTGCCACTATATACAAGAATATAACTACTATAATACTGCCCCCTATATACAAGAATATAACTACTATAATACTGCCCCTATATACAAGACTATAACTACTATAATACTGCCCCTATATACAAGAATATAACTACTATAATACTGCTCCTATATACTAGAATATAATTACTACAATACTGCCCCCTATATACAAGAATATAACTACTATAATACTGCTCCTATATACAAGAATATAACTACTATAATACTGCCCCTATATACAAGACTATAACTACTATAATACGGCCCCTATATACAAGAATATAACTACTATAATACTGCTCCTATATACTAGAATATAATTACTACAATACTGCCCCCTATATACAAGAATATAACTACTATAATACTGCCCCTATATACAAGAATATAACTACTATAATACTGCCTCCTATATAAAAGAATATAACTACTATAATACTGCCCCCTATATACAAGAATATAACTACTATAATACTGCTCCTATATACAAGAATATAACTACTATAATACTGCCCCTATATACAAGAATATAACTACTATAATACTGCCTCCTATATAAAAGAATATAACTACTATAATACTGCCTCCTATATACAAGAATATAACTACTATAATACTGCCTCCTATATACAAGAATATAACTACTATAATACTGCCCCCTATATACAAGAATATAACTACTATAATACTGCCACTATATACAAGAATATAACTACTATAATACTGCCCCCTATATACAAGAATATAACTACTATAATACTGCCCCTATATACAAGACTATAACTACTATAATACTGCCCCTATATACAAGAATATAACTACTATAATACTGCTCCTATATACTAGAATATAATTACTACAATACTGCCCCCTATATACAAGAATATAACTACTATAATACTGCTCCTATATACAAGAATATAACTACTATAATACTGCCCCTATATACAAGACTATAACTACTATAATACTGCCCCTATATACAAGAATATAACTACTATAATACTGCTCCTATATACTAGAATATAATTACTACAATACTGCCCCCTATATACAAGAATATAACTACTATAATACTGCCCCTATATACAAGAATATAACTACTATAATACTGCCCCTATATACAAGAATATAACTACTATAATACTGCCCCTATATACAAGACTATAACTACTATAATACTGCTCCTATATACAAGAATATAACTACTATAATACTGCTTCTATATACAAGAATATAACTACTATAATACTGCCCCCTACATACAAGAATATAACTACTATAATAATGCCCTCTATATACAAGAATATAACTACTATAATACTGCTCCTATATACAAGAATATATCTACTATAATACTGCTCCTATATACAAGAATATAACTACTATAATACTGCCCCCTATATACAAGAATATAACTACTATAATACTGCCCTATATATACAAGAATACAACTACTATAATACTGTTCCTATATACAAGAATATAACTACTATAATACTGCTCCTATATACAAGAATATAACTACTATAATACTGCTCCTATATACAAGAATATAACTACTATAATACTGCCTCCTATATACAAGAATATAACTACTATAATACTGCCCCTATATACAAGAATATAACTACTATAATACAGCTCCTATATACAAGAATATAACTACTATAATACTGCCCCTATATACAAGAATATAACTACTATAATACTGCTCCTATATACAAGAATATAACTACTATAATACTGCCCCTATATACAAGAATATAACTACTATAATACTGCTCCTATATACAAGAATATATCTACTATAATACTGCCCCCTATGTACAAGAATATAACTACTATAATACTGCTCCCTATATACAAGAATATAACTACTATAATACTGCCTCCTATATACAAGAATATAACTACTATAATACTGCCCCCTATATACAAGAATATAACTACTATAATACTGCCTCTATATACAAGAATATAACTACTATAATACTGCTCCTATATATAAGAATATAACTACTATAATACTGCCCCCTATATACAAGAATATAACTACTATAATACTGCCCCCTATATACAAGAATATAACTACTATAATACTGCCCCCTATGTACAAGAATATAACTACTATAATACTGCCCCTATATACAAGAATATAACTACTATAATACTGCCCCTATATACAAGAATATAACTACTATAATACTGCCCCCTATATACAAGAATATAACTACTATAATACTGCTCCCTATATACAAGAATATAACTACTATAATACTGCCCCTATATACAAGAATATAACTACTATAATACTGCCCCTATATACAAGAATATAACTACTATAATACTGCCCCCCTGTATACAAGAATATAACTACTATAATACTGCTCCTATATACAAGAATATAACTACTATAATACGGCCCCCCATATACAAGAATATAACTACTATAACACTGCCTCCTATATACAAGAATATAACTACTATAATACTGCTCCTATATACAAGAATATAACTACTATAATACTGCCCCTATATACAAAAATATAACTACTATAATACTGCCCCTATATACAAGAATATAACTACTATAATACTGCCTCCTATATACAAAAATATAACTACTATAATACTGCCCCTATATACAAGAATATAACTACTATAATACTGCCCCCCCTATGGACAAGAATATAACTACTATAATACTGCCCCCCTATGGACAAGAATATAACTACTATAATACTGCCCCCTATGTACAAGAATATAATTACTATAATACTGCCCCCTATGTACAAGAATATAACTATTATAATACTGCCCCTATATACAAGAATATAACTACTATAATACTGCCCCCTATATACAAGAATATAACTACTATAATACTGCCACTATATACAAGAATATAACTACTATAATACTGCCCCCTATATACAAGAATATAACTACTATAATACTGCCCCTATATACAAGACTATAACTACTATAATACTGCCCCTATATACAAGAATATAACTACTATAATACTGCTCCTATATACTAGAATATAATTACTACAATACTGCCCCCTATATACAAGAATATAACTACTATAATACTGCTCCTATATACAAGAATATAACTACTATAATACTGCCCCTATATACAAGACTATAACTACTATAATACTGCCCCTATATACAAGAATATAACTACTATAATACTGCTCCTATATACTAGAATATAATTACTACAATACTGCCCCCTATATACAAGAATATAACTACTATAATACTGCCCCCTATATACAAGAATATAACTACTATAATACTGCTCCTATATACAAGAATATAACTACTATAATACTGCCCCTATATACAAGAATATAACTACTATAATACTGCCTCCTATATAAAAGAATATAACTACTATAATACTGCCTCCTATATACAAGAATATAACTACTATAATACTGCCCCTATATACAAGAATATAACTACTATAATACTGCCCCTATATACAAGACTATAACTACTATAATACTGCTCCTATATACAAGAATATAACTACTATAATACTGCTTCTATATACAAGAATATAACTACTATAATACTGCCCCCTACATACAAGAATATAACTACTATAATAATGCCCTCTATATACAAGAATATAACTACTATAATACTGCTCCTATATACAAGAATATACCTACTATAATACTGCTCCTATATACAAGAATATAACTACTATAATACTGCCCCCTATATACAAGAATATAACTACTATAATACTGCCCTATATATACAAGAATACAACTACTATAATACTGTTCCTATATACAAGAATATAACTACTATAATACTGCTCCTATATACAAGAATATAACTACTATAATACTGCTCCTATATACAAGAATATAACTACTATAATACTGCCTCCTATATACAAGAATATAACTACTATAATACTGCCCCTATATACAAGAATATAACTACTATAATACAGCTCCTATATACAAGAATATAACTACTATAATACTGCCCCTATATACAAGAATATAACTACTATAATACTGCTCCTATATACAAGAATATAACTACTATAATACTGCCCCTATATACAAGAATATAACTACTATAATACTGCTCCTATATACAAGAATATAACTACTATAAGGGCGGGTTCACACATGGCGGAATTTCACTTAAATTCCGCTGCGGACACTCCGCAGCGTTATTCCGCAGCGGAGCCGTTTCTCCATTGACTTTCACTTTAATTTAGCAGTGTTCGTTTACACGATGCGTACAATTCCGCTGCGGAGCATAGGCTGCGGAGCGGAATTTGGTGTCCGCAGCATGCTCTGTCTGTTGCGGAGCAGTGGCGGACTCATGGCGGAATTTCTCCATTGACTTCAATGGAGATTCTAAGTTCCGCAATGAAGTCCGCAGCTGTCATGCACATGTCATGTGTGCTGCGGATGCGTCTTGCTTTTTTAACTTGACATTTCTTCATTCTGGCTGGACCTATGTATTTCTAGGTCTACAGCCAGACTGAGGAAGTCAATGGGGCTCCCGTAATGACGGGAGCGTTGCTAGGAGACGTCAGTAAATAGTCACTGTCCAGGGTGCTGAAAGAGTTAAGCGATCGGCAGTAACTGTTTCTGCACCCGGGACAGTGACTACCGATCCCAATATACATGTATCTGTAAAAAAAAATGAAGTTCGTACTTACCGAGAACTCCCTGTTTCTGTCTCCAGTCCGGCCTCCCAGGATGACGTTTCAGTGTAAGTGACGGCTGCAGCCAATCACAGGCCAAGCACAGGCTGCAGCGGTCACATGGACTGGAGCGTCATCCAGGGAGGTCGGGCCGGATGCCGAAAGAGGGACGCGTCACCAAGACAACGGGCGGTAAGTATGAATTTCTTTGACTTTCACTAGGGAAAGTGCTGTCCCTTCTCTCTATCCTGCACTGAATAGGGAGAAGAGAAGCACTTTTCCTGCAGTCCGCAGCGGCCAGTCCGCATCAATTTTCTGCACATTTTGTGCAGATCCGCTGCAGAATCTGCAACGCAGATTCTGTGCGGCATTGATGCGGACAGTTGCGGAGGAATTCCGCCATGTGTGGTCATGCCCTAATACTGCCCCTATATACAAGAATATAACTACTATAATACTGCCCCTATATACAAGAATATAACTACTATAATACTGCTCCTATATACAAGAATATAACTACTATAATACTGCTACTATATACAAGAATATAACTACTATAATACTGCTCCTATATACAAGAATATAACTACTATAATACTGCTCCTATATACAAGAATATAACTACTATAATACTACCCCCTATATACCAGAATATAACTACTATAATACTGCCTCCTATATACAAGAATATAACTACGATAATACTGCCCCTATATACAAGAATATAACTACTATAATACTGCCCCTATATACAAGAATATAACTACTATAATACTGCCCCCTATATACAAGAATATAACTGCTATACTACTGCTCTCTATATACAAGAATATAACTACTATAATACTGCTCCTATATACAAGAATATAACTACTATAATACTGCTCCTATATACAAGAATATAACTACTATAATACAGCTCCCTATATACAAGAATATAACTACTATAATACTGCTCCTATATACAAGAATATAACTACTATAATACTGCCCCTATATACAAGAATATAACTACTATAATACTGCTCCCTATATACAAGAATATAACTGCTATACTACTGCTCTCTATATACAAGAATATAACTACTATAATACTGCTCCTATATAGAAGAATATAACTACTATAATACTGCCCCCTATATACAAGAATATAACTACTATAATACTACCCCCTATATACAAGATTATATCTACTGTAATACTGCCCTTATATACAAGAATGTAACTACTATAATACTGCCCTATATACAAGAATATAACTACCATAATACTGCCCCCTATATACAAGAATATAACTACTATAATACTGCCCCTATATACAAGAATATAATTACTATAATACTGCCCCCTATGTACAAGAATATATCTACTATAATACTGCTCCTATATACAAGAATATATCTACTATAATACTGCTCCTATATACAAGAATATAACTACTATAATACTGCTCCTATATACAAGAATATAACTACTATAATACTGCCTATATATACAAGAATATAACTACTATAATACTGCTCCCATATACAAGAATATAACTACTATAATACTGCCCCTATATACAAGAATATAACTACTATAATACTGCCCCTATATACAAGAATATAACTACTATAATTCTGCCTCCTATATACAAGAATATAACTACTATAATACTGCCCCTATATACTAGAATATAACTACTATAATACTGCCCCCTATATACAAGAATATAACTACTATAATACTGCCCCTATATACAAAAATATAACTACTATAATACTTCCTCTATATACAAGAATATAACTACTATAATAATGCCCCCTATATACAAGAATATAACTACTATAATACTGCCACCTATATATACAAGAATATAACTACTATAATACTGCCCCATATATACAAGAATATAACTACTATAATACTGCTCCTATATACAAGAATATAATGACTATAATACTGCCCCTATATACAATAATATAACTACTATAATACTGCCCCCTATATACAAGAATATAACTACTATAATACTGCTCCTATATACAAGAATATAACTACTATAATACTGCTCCTATATACAAGAATATAACTACTATAATACTGCTCCTATATAGAAGAATATAACTACTATAATACTGCCTCTATATACAAGAATATAACTACTATAATAGTGCCCTTCAAGTACAAGAATATAACTACTATAATACTGCTCCTATATACAAGAATATAACTACTATAATACTGCCCCCTATATACAAGAATATAACTACTATAATACTGCTCCCTATATACAAGAATATAACTACTATAATACTGCTCCCTATATACAAGAATATAACTACTAAAATACTGCTCCTATATACAAGAATATATCTACTATAATACTGCTCCTATATACAAGAATATAACTACTATAATACTGCTCCTATATACAAGAATATAACTACTATAATACTGCTCCTATATACAAGAATATAACTACTATAATACTGCTCCTATATACAAGAATATAACTACTATAATACTGCTCCTATATACAAGAATATAACTACTATAATACTGCCTATATATACAAGAATATAACTACTATAATACTGCTCCCATATACAAGAATATAACTACTATAATACTGCCCCTATATACAAGAATATAACTACTATAATACTGCCCCTATATACAAGAATATAACTACTATAATTCTGCCTCCTATATACAAGAATATAACTACTATAATACTGCTCCTATATACAAGAATATAACTACTATAATACTGCCCCTATATACTAGAATATAACTACTATAATACTGCCCCCTATATACAAGAATATAACTTCTATAATACTGCCCCTATATACAAGAATATAACTAGTATAATACTGCCCCTATATACAAGAATATAACTACTATAATACTGCCACTATATACAAGAATATAACTACTATAATACTGCTCCTATATACAAGAATATGACTACTATAATACTGATCCCTATATACAAGAATATAACTACTATAATACTGCCCCTATATACAAGAATATAACTACTATAATACTGCCCCTATATACAAGAATATAACTACTATAATTCTGCCTCCTATATACAAGAATATAACTACTATAATACTGCTCCTATATACAAGAATATAACTACTATAATACTGCCCCTATATACTAGAATATAACTACTATAATACTGCCCCCTATATACAAGAATATAACTTCTATAATACTGCCCCTATATACAAGAATATAACTAGTATAATACTGCCCCTATATACAAGAATATAACTACTATAATACTGCCACTATATACAAGAATAGAACTACTATAATACTGCTCCTATATACAAGAATATGACTACTATAATACTGATCCCTATATACAAGAATATAACTACTATAATACTGCCACCTATATACAAGAATATAACTACTATAATACTGCTCCCTATATACAAGAATATAACTACTATAATACTGCCCCCTATGTACAAGAATATAACTACTATAATACTGCTCCCTATATACAAGAATATATCTACTATAATACTGCCCTCTATATACAAGAATATATCTACTATAATACTGCCTCCTATATACAAGAATATAACTACTATAATACTGCCCCTATATACAAGAATATAACTACTATAATACTGCTCCCTATATACAAGAATATAACTACTATAATACTGCCATCTATATACAAATATATAACTACTATAATACTGCTTCCTATATACAAGAATATAACTACTATAATACTGCTCCTATATACAAGAATATGACTACTATAATACTGATCCCTATATACAAGAATATAACTACTATAATACTGCCACCTATATAGAAGAATATAACTACTATAATACTGCTCCCTATATACTATAATACTGCCCCTATATACATGAATATAACTACTATAATACTGCTCCTATATACAAGAATATAACTACTATAATACTGCCCCCTATATACAAGAATATAACTACTATAATACTGCCCCCTATATACAAGAATATAACTACTATAATACTGCTCCCTATATACAAGAATATAACTACTATAATACTGCTCCCTATATACTATAATACTGCCCCTATATACAAGAATATAACTACTATAATACTTCTCCTATATACAAGAATATAACTACTATAATGCTGCCCCCTATATACAAGAATATAACTACTATAATACTGCCCCCTATATGCAAGAATATAACTACTATAATACTGCCACCTATATACAAGAATATAACTACTATAATACTGCTCCCTATATACTATAATACTGCCCCTATATACAAGAATATAACTACTATAATACTGCTCCTACATACAAGAATATAACGACTATAATACTGCCCCTATATACAAGAATATAACTATTATAATACTGCCCCCTATATACAAGAATATAACTACTATAATACTGCTCCTATATACAAGAATATAACTACTATAATACTGCTCCTATATACAAGAATATAACTACTATAATACTGCTCCTATATAGAAAAATATAACTACTATAATACTGCCTCTATATACAAGAATATAACTACTATAATAGTGCCCCCTAAGTACAAGAATATAACTACTATAATACTGCTCCTATATACAATAATATAACTACTATAATACTGCCCCCTATATACAAGAATATAACTACTATAATACTGCTCCCTATATACAAGAATATAACTACTATAATACTGCCCCCTATGTACAAGAATATAACTACTATAATACTGCTCCCTATATACAAGAATATATCTACTATAATACTGCCCTCTATATACAAGAATATATCTACTATAATACTGCCTCCTATATACAAGAATATAACTACTATAATACTGCCCCTATATACAAGAATATAACTACTATAATACTGCTCCCTATATACAAGAATATAACTACTATAATACTGCCATCTATATACAAATATATAACTACTATAATACTGCTTCCTATATACAAGAATATAACTACTATAATACTGCCACTATATACAAGAATATAACTACTATAATACTGCTTCCTATATACAAGAATATATCTACTATAATACTGCCCCCTATATACAATAATATAACTACCATAATACTGCCGCCTATATGCAAGAATATAACTACTATAATACTGCCACCTATATACAAGAATATAACTACTATAATACTGCTCCCTATATACTATAATACTGCCCCTATATACAAGAATATAACTACTATAATACTGCTCCTACATACAAGAATATAACGACTATAATACTGCCCCTATATACAAGAATATAACTATTATAATACTGCCCCCTATATACAAGAATATAACTACTATAATACTGCTCCTATATACAAGAATATAACTACTATAATACTGCTCCTATATACAAGAATATAACTACTATAATACTGCTCCTATATAGAAAAATATAACTACTATAATACTGCCTCTATATACAAGAATATAACTACTATAATAGTGCCCCCTAAGTACAAGAATATAACTACTATAATACTGCTCCTATATACAATAATATAACTACTATAATACTGCCCCCTATATACAAGAATATAACTACTATAATACTGCTCCCTATATACAAGAATATAACTACTATAATACTGCCCCCTATGTACAAGAATATAACTACTATAATACTGCTCCCTATATACAAGAATATATCTACTATAATACTGCCCTCTATATACAAGAATATATCTACTATAATACTGCCTCCTATATACAAGAATATAACTACTATAATACTGCCCCTATATACAAGAATATAACTACTATAATACTGCTCCCTATATACAAGAATATAACTACTATAATACTGCCATCTATATACAAATATATAACTACTATAATACTGCTTCCTATATACAAGAATATAACTACTATAATACTGCCACTATATACAAGAATATAACTACTATAATACTGCTTCCTATATACAAGAATATATCTACTATAATACTGCCCCCTATATACAATAATATAACTACCATAATACTGCCGCCTATATACAAGAATATAACTACTATAATACTGCCCCCTATATACAAAAATATAACTACTATAATACTGCCCCTATATACAAGAATATAACTACTATAATACTGCTCCTATATACAATAATATAACTACTATAATACTGCCCCCTATATACAAGAATATAACTACTATAATACTGCTCCCTATATACAAGAATATAACTACTATAATACTGCCCCCTATGTACAAGAATATAACTACTATAATACTGCTCCCTATATACAAGAATATATCTACTATAATACTGCCCTCTATATACAAGAATATATCTACTATAATACTGCCTCCTATATACAAGAATATAACTACTATAATACTGCCCCTATATACAAGAATATAACTACTATAATACTGCTCCCTATATACAAGAATATAACTACTATAATACTGCCATCTATATACAAATATATAACTACTATAATACTGCTTCCTATATACAAGAATATAACTACTATAATACTGCCACTATATACAAGAATATAACTACTATAATACTGCTTCCTATATACAAGAATATATCTACTATAATACTGCCCCCTATATACAATAATATAACTACCATAATACTGCCGCCTATATACAAGAATATAACTACTATAATACTGCCCCTATATACAAGAATATAACTACTATAATACTGCTTCCTATATATAAGAATATATCTACTATAATACTGCCCCCTATGTACAAGAATATAACTACTTTCTATGAATTTACAATAAATCTTTTCGCAGGTAGAGAAATGGGGGCCGTTTGATTTGTTGATTGGGGGTAGTCCTTGCAATGATCTTTCTCTGGTAAACCCCTTCCGAAAAGGTTTATACGGTATGTAAAGTCAGAATACTGGAGGAATCTAGAAACAAAAATAATTTGCTGATCTTTATATGATGGGACTTAAACATGTGTATCTTCTTCTCCACCAGGGGGCACAGGACCACTCTTTTTTGATTTCCTACATTTACTACATAAAGTTAAGCCTCAGCCAGGTGAAGGGCGCCCATTCTTCTGGATGTTTGAAAACGTTGTCGCCATGGAAAAAAAATTCCAGAGAACTATAACCTACCACCTGCAAGTGAGCAGCAAATACATGGGAGTTGGTTAATGTTGAAGCAACAGTCCATTTTAAAATAAATGTAACGTTTTTGTGACTTTGAAAACCCTTTGCTTGACGGCTATTGGGTTACATCATGAATTATACTGTATTCACATCCCAAGCTGTAAGATTAAGCAAGCTTAACCGGAAAGGATTAAGTCAGGACATTATATTAATTAGGAACTTTGAATATGTCCTGATTTAACGAGGTTGGACTTCAATGACGTGAGCTCAGCCATCTTAGAGTGTTTTATAACAAAGACGTTGCCATACAATGAATTATGACCCCCACATCTGAGCCTTGCTCATCAGTTTAACACAATTCTACATTTGGAGTCTATTCGACACAATTACTGGGCAATTTTGTTTAAGAAGTAAATACGGTTTTCTTCTTCCAGACAAACCCGGTGAAGATTGACGCCTGCGTGGTGTCTGCTGCACATCGAGCCAGATACTTCTGGGGTAATTTGCCCGCCATGAGCAGGTTGGTTTCGATAAACTAAAACGTCATCGATATAGCGTTCCCTCCGGAATCTTGACATCAGTATGGAGAACTCTCTAAGTTCTGAACACATCACATCCTCGAGAACTATTATAAGCCTCGCTGGTTCTTATTAACATTTATAGTCCTCGGTGTTGTTATGAGAGCATTGTGGAGATGTGTTGTAAGACTAACAATAATAGAGCTGAATAGATTAAGCCTTTTGTTCGGCCGCAATGTATTCCACACAACGACGTCAATGTTTGAAATCCAAAAATAAAAGTTAATGTTATGATACTGATGTAAAGATTAGGAGTGATGTGGTTATATTCCAATTAAATGTTTAGTGTGTAGCATATTGGAATTCCATGCTGCGGCGTCGGAGGCTTTATACTTTGGCTGATCTTGTATTGTTAATACGCGGAGCACAATTGTCTCTGCTTTTGTCTTGTAGACTGATAATGGAGATTCTATGCTCTGGACCGGCTCACATGGCTAATTTAGACAACAGCGGGCGCCTCTGGGTCCGTATCTGTCTTTTTAGGGTAGTCAGACTGCAAAGGACTCCTGTGTGAGAATAGTATGTGGGGCCCCTTACCCTCCAACAGCTAATTACCGACAACCTCCATCATGGCTCCCTCACTCGTCTGATAATATCTTTGGAAGCTATGAGAAACCTTTTCCCATTCCCTTACATTTAAGTCCATAGAAAATACCAAACACTATTATAACAATCATTTTATTTTGGTAGTGCCCCCCCCCCCCTTTTACCTACAAGGGCCCCTGTACAGCTGCACAAGTATATGGCATGTATGTCTGCCCCTGCGGTCTGTGATCGGAACCAAGGCTATTATGTACAGGTCAGCCTTTCTCTAATATTTGTATTCATTTTAATCACCAGGCTAAACTTTAGAAAAACTCTAAGTTCTGGGGTCCCCTGTCGATAACATCGTAAATCATGACCATTGGTCTAATATACAGGGGTGTTGCTGGGGTCTCAAAATATCAGGTGCCGAAATCTAAAGGCATATGTCCCATTACAGCCTCCCACCCCCCCTCCCCCCCAAAAAAAATATTAAAAAGATTATATATATTTATGTATTTGTCTCAAAGACAGGGCAGCTGTAAGACAATCGTTATAACATATGACCGGCCTATGGGGCCTTATATCTATATCCATAGATGCATCGCCTACAAATAATTTCCCTCCTTAAAATAAGTAATCTTATGTACAATATAATAGTACAGTCATACAGTTACAAAAAAATACCACTGTACAAACCTAAATATAATCGCCATAAATATGAGAATCTGAATAAAACCACTATACAAAGACCAATATTACCACTATAGAGTGCCCATATTGTTCTACCTAGACGCGCTGCAGGTGTTACCACACAGAGACATCGAGTGACTCACAGGTGACGTCTTTTCTGATTGAAGTTGTTCTCCTTCCTTCTCTTCTCTATCCTGCCGGCCCCAAGAAGACTTCTTCCAGCCATGACTTGTCTCACATCCCTAACCTCTGCCCAAACTCCCCATCCATAGTGCCCCACACAGTAATAGTGTCCTCCAAAAAATAATAGTGTCCCCTTTAGGCGCCACACACCGTAATTGTGCTGCTTTTAGTGCCCCCCACAGTAATAATGCGCCAATGTATGCCCACACAGTAATAGTGCCACTTTTAGGCTATGTTCACACGTTCAGTATTCAGATTCCATTTTATACGCTATTCACATGCAAGTTTATGCAGGATAAAGACCGCACCGCATATTTAAAAAAATGCAGCATGCTCATGATTAGCGTGCATTCTGCAATGGAAAATCCACGTGTGGACTCGCCGGCACATCTACGGCAGAAATCAGAGGGTCAGTCTCGGATTTCTGCTATGGATACTATTAAAATCTATGTTGCATTTGCCTATTGCAAATTTTAAATGTGCGAGGATAGCCTAAGTGCCCCCCACAGTAGTAGTGACAGTGTTAGGCCCCACACAGTAATAGTGCCCCTCCTATTAACCCTCAGGAGTAACCTGAGAATAGATCATGTAAACTATCCCTGCCCTTGTTCATCGTTACTTCATCATTAACCCTTCATTCTATGGCGGTATTATTTGGACTCTGCATGGCAGCATTGTGTGGAAACATATGGCAGTGTTATGTGAGCACTATATGGTAGCATTATTTTGGCACTGATTGGCAATATTGTGTGTGCATTCGCATAGAAATGTAAAAGTGCGTATGTATCTGTCTTTAATATGGATATTTTAAACTTGCGAGAACTATTGAGCAGGTGGCCCTACTTTACTCTCTGTCCAGGACCGAGATTGATATAAAACCGGCCCTGACCTGACTACAAAAAGAGTTCCAATAATCTGTTTGCCATTTTTTTGGGGCGCATTTAGTAGGTGCAGCTCTGATCTGACAGATTCTTTGGTGACAGTTTCCCCTTGAAGAAGTATACTATCAAAAGTAGCAGAGAATGACTGTAAATTTGCAGCATAGTCATAAATTGAGACTACAGCAAAAGACTTTTAGGCCTTGTTCACACAGCGCTCCCAAAGAACGACGTGTACATTTGGCAAAACCTCTAGCATTTTTATAAAGCACTTTTTAAACTACAGTCATTTTCTACGCGTTTTCTTTGCATATTTGATGCGTATTGTCAATTTTTTGAGCATGTTTTCGGCGCATTTTACATGCCAAAGAATTGACTTGACGAATCTTTTTTCCGCGACGCGTTTTTTAAACACGCACGTTAAAAAATGCATCAAATACGTGCCTTGTGAACAGGGCCTTATAGTTTCCACGTTCAGCTCAGTTTTTTCCAATTATCCAGATACCCCTTCCTTCATACAAATACCCCTTCCTACTTGCAGATACCTCTTCCTTCATACAGATACACCTTCCTTCCTACGAATACTCCTTCCTTCATTCAGATACCCTTTCCTTCATACCGATACCCGTTCCTTCATACAGATACACCTTCCTTCCTACGAATACTCCTTCCTTCATACAGATACCCCTTCCCTTCATACAGATACCCCTTCCTTCATACAGATACCCCTTCCACTATACAAATACCACTTCCTTCATACAGATACCCCATCCTTCATACAGATACACCTTCCTTCATACAGATACCTCTTCCTCTATACAGAAACCTCATCCTTTATACAGATACCCCTTCCTTTATACAGATACCCCTTCCCTTCCTACATGCATATACCTCTTTCTTCATGCAGATACACCTTCTAACATGTAGATACCCCTTCCTTCATACAGATACCCCTTCCAACATGTAGATACCCCTTCCTTCATACAGATACCCCTTCCTTCCTTGATACCCCTTCCTTTATACAGATACCCCTTCCTACATGCAGATAACTCTTTCGTCATACAGATACACCTTCCTTCCTACGAATACTCCTTCCTTCATACAGATACCCCTTCCCTTCATACAGATACCCCTTCCTTCATACAGATACCCCTTCCACTATACAAATACCACTTCCTTCATACAGATACCCCTTCCCTTCCTACATGCATATACCTCTTTCTTCATGCAGATACACCTTCTAACATGTAGATACCCCTTCCTTCATACAGATACCCCTTCCAACATGTAGATACCCCTTCCTTCATACACATACCCCTTCCTTCCTTGATACCCCTTCCTTTATACAGATACCCCTTCCTACATGCAGATACCTCTTTCTTCATGCAGATACCCATTCCTTCATACAGATACCCCTACCTTCATAGAGATACCCCTTCCTTCATAGAGATACCCCTTCCATCATACAGATACCCCTTCCTCTATACAGATACCACTTCCTTCATACTGATACCCCTTCCTCCATACAAATACCTCTTCCTTCATACAGATACCCCTTCCTTCATACAGATACACCTTCCTCCATACAAATATCTCTTCCTTCATACAGATACCCCTTCTTTCATACAGATACCCCTTCCTTCATACAGATACCCCTTCCACTATACAAATACCACTTCCTTCATACAGATACCCCATCCTTCATACAGATACCTCTTCCTTCATACAGATACCACTTTTTCCATGTAGATACCTCTTCCTCTATACAGAAACCTCATCCTTTATACAGATACCCCTTCCTTTATACAGATACCCCTTCCCTTCCTTCATACAGATACCCCTTCCTACATGCATATACCTCTTTCTTCATGCAGATACACCTTCCAACATGTAGATACCCCTTCCTTCATACAGATACCCCTTCCAACATGTAGATACCCCCTTCCTTCATACATATACCCCTTCCTTCCTTGATACCCCTTCCTTTATACAGATACCCCTTCCTACATGCAGATACCTCTTTCTTCATGCAGATACCCCTTCCTTCATACAGATACCCCTTCCTTCATAGAGATACCCCTTCCTTCATAGAGATACCCCTTCCTTCATAGAGATACCCCTTCCTTCATAGAGATACCCCTTCCTTCATATAGATACCCCTTCCATCATACAGATACCCCTTCCTCTATACGAAAAATGTAGGTATAGGGAGAGAGGAGGAAAGTAAGCATGGTGGACAATGTCGCCTTCAATTTTTTATTATTTATTATTGATACCGACTAGTGTAGTAGGAGAAGGATTATACTGTGCAATGTCCCCTTTATTGCCACATTGTGTGGTATTTTGATTAAATTATTGCACAGTGTGATTACAGCTTTAAACAAATTCCACTGGGTAGGGAGCTTGTTGGCCCTACTACTCAGGTGGAAATAAACGAGGTGGTGCTGCAAGGGTTATTTTTGTATCTGTAAGATACCTTGCATATGCACACTACAGGAGGTTGTGTTCAAACTCTATGAGCAACTGCCTGATCATTGACTACCTTTTAAGCGTTGCCGCTCCAAACTTTTGGTGAGTAGCAGCGCAAAAGGATTAAATTTTTGTGTCAATGAACAGTTAATTAGTCTTCAGATTGTGTTGTATTTGTTCTGTTACCAGCGTTGCTGTTCCATTCCTGGCTCAAGCAGCAGCTCGGCCAGCAACGCGGACAGAAGGCGATCTATCTCAGTGAGCAGCTAGCTGGTCACCGAGTGCGTTTTGTGTTCTCAGTGTTGCCGCTGCGGTTCTTAATTATGCGGCAATGCAGAGAGACAAACTGCCTGTTGTGTTTTATTTAGTGTTCTCAGCGTTGCCGCTACGATACACAATTCGGCGGCAATACAGAGACAGCAGCGTACGCTGTGTTTAGGCAAAGAGACAGCCTGCCTGGTGAAAACTACTGGTTCGTGCAGTTGTAAGGATTGCTGGCTGTTTCAGAGTATTGGCTGTGAGTGCCGCGACGTCATGGGCACTCAGCAACACACTGGTCTCAAGTGTCGCCACTACGTCCGTTCCCTCCAGCTGTCTGGAGCGGACTTGAATTCGGCAGGATTAGTTAATTATTATTCATGGCTCCAATCTTGCCCTGTGTAATCTGTAATCTTTCCCTACTGTCTGGGTCGGTATGTCCCGACGTACGTTTCACTGAACTGAGTCAGTGGAATTTGTTTAAAGCTGTAATCACACTGTGCAATAATTTAATCAAAATACCACACAATGTGGCAATAAAGGGGACATTGCACAGTATAATCCTTCTCCTACTACACGAGTCGGTATCAATAAAAAATTCAAGGCGACATTGTCCACCATGCTCTACCTTTCCTCCTCTGTCCCTATACCTACATTTTTCATGATTTAATAGGTGGTGTACACCAGAGCATGGAGGGATAAATTTAACAACTTATAATATAAATTGGAGGTCTACTCTACCAATTCCCTTCCTCTATACAGATACCACTTCCTTCATACTGATACCCCTTCCTCCATACAAATACCCCTTCCTTCATACAGATACCCCTTCCTTCATACAGATACCCCTTCCTCCATACAGATACCTCTTTCTTCATGCAGATACCCCTTCCTTCATACAGATACCCCTTCCTTCATACAGATACCCCTTCCTCCATACAGATACCTCTTTCTTCATGCAGATACCCCTTCCTTCATACAGATACCCCTTCCTTCATACAGATACCCCTACCTTCATAGAGATACCCCTTCTTTCATATAGATACCCCTTCCATCATACAGATACCCCTTCCTCTATACAGATACCACTTCCTTCATACTGATACCCCTTCCTCCATACAAATACCTCTTCCTTCATACAGATACCCCTTCCTCCATACAAATATCTCTACCTTCATACAGATACCTCTTCCTTCATACAGATACCCCTTCCTTCATACAGATACCCCTTCCTTCATACAGATACCCCTTCCTTCATACAGATACCCCTTCCTTCATACAGATACCTCTTCCTTCATACAGATACCCCTTCCTTCATACAGATACCCCTTCCACTATACAAATACCACTTCCTTCATACAGATACCCCATCCTTCATACAGATACCCCATCCTTCATACTGATACCCCTTCCTCCATACAAATACCCCTTCCTTCGTACAGATACCCCTTCCTTCATACAGATACCCCTTCCTCCATACAGATACCTCTTTCTTCATGCAGATACCCCTTCCTTCATACAGATACCCCTTCCTTCATACAGATACCCCTACCTTCATAGAGATACCCCTTCTTTCATATAGATACCCCTTCCATCATACAGATACCCCTTCCTCTATACAGATACCACTTCCTTCATACTGATACCCCTTCCTCCATACAAATACCTCTTCCTTCATACAGATACCCCTTCCTTCATACAGATACCCCTTCCTCCATACAAATATCTCTACCTTCATACAGATACCTCTTCCTTCATACAGATACCCCTTCCTTCATACAGATACCCCTTCCTTCATACAGATACCCCTTCCTTCATACAGATACCCCTTCCTTCATACAGATACCTCTTCCTTCATACAGATACCCCTTCCTTCATACAGATACCCCTTCCACTATACAAATACCACTTCCTTCATACAGATACCCCATCCTTCATACAGATACCCCATCCTTCATACAGATACCTCTTCCTTCATACAGATACCACTTTTTCCATATAGATACCTCTTCCTTCATACAGATACCTCTTCCCCTATACAGAAACCTCATCCTTTGTACAGATACCCCTTCCTTTATACAGATACCCCTTCCCTTCCTTCATACAGATACCCCTTCCTACATGCATATACCCCTTCCTTCATACAGATACCTCTTCCTTCATACAGATAACCCATCCTACATGCAGATACCCCTTTCTGCATGCAGATACACCTTCTTTCTAAGGATACCCCTTCCATTATACAGATACCCCTTCCTTTATACAGATACCCCTTCCTTTATACAGATACCCCTTCCCTTCCTTCATACAGATAACCCATCCTACATGCAGATACCCCTTTCTGCATGCAGATACACCTTCTTTCTAAGGATACCCCTTCCATTATACAGATACCCCTTCCTTTATACAGATACCTCTTGCTTTATACAGATACCACTTTCTCCATACAGATACCATTTCCTTTATACAGATACCTCTTCCGCTATATAGATACCTCTTTCATACAGATACCCCTTCCAACATGCAGATACCCCTTCCTTCATACAGATGCCCCTTCCTTTATACAGATACCCCTTCCTACATGCAGATACCTCTTTCTTCATGCAGATACCCCTACCTTCATACAGATACCCCTTCCTCTATACAAATACCTCTTCCTTCATACAGATACCCCATCCTTTATACAGATACCTCTTCCTTCATACAGATACCGCTTCCTCTATACAGATACCTCTTCCTTTATACAGATATACCTTCCATTATACAGATACCCCTTACTTTCCTTCATATAGATACCCCTTCCAACATGGATATACCTCTTTCTTCATGCAGATACACCTTCCTTCATACAGATACCTCTTCCTTCATACAGATAACCCATCCTACATGCAGATACCCCTTCCTACATGCAGATACACCTTGTTTTTCTAAGGATACCCCTTCCTTTATACAGATACCACTTCCTTCCTATGGATACCTCTTCCTTTACAGATACCCATTCCTTCATACAGATACACCTTCCTCCATACAAATACCTCTTCCTTCATACAGATACCCCTTCCTTCATACAGATACCCCTTCCTTCATACAGATACCCCTTCCTTCATACAGATACCTCTTCCTTCATACAGATACCTCTTCCTTCATGCAGATAACCCTTCCTTCATACAGATACCTCTTCATTTATACAGATACCCCTTTCGCCATACAGATACCATTTCCTTCATACAGATACCTCTTCCGCTATACAGATACCTCTTCCTTCATACACATACCCCTTCCAACATGCAGATAACCCCTTCCTTCATACAGATACCCCTTCCTTCTTACAGATACCCCTTCCTTTATACAGATACCCCTTCCTACATGCAGATAATGCTTTCTTCATGCAGATACACCTTCCTTCCTACGAATACTCCTTCCTTCATACAGATACCCTTTCCTTCATACAGATACCCTTTCCTTCATACAGATACCCTTTCTTTCATACAGATACCTCTTCCTTCATACAGATACCCCTACCTTCATACAGATACCCCTACCTTCAGAACGATACCCCTTCCATGATACAGATACCCCTTCCCTTCCTTCATACAGATATTCCTTCCTCTATACATATACCACTTCCTTCATACCGATACCCCTTCCTCCATACAAATAACTCTTCCTTCATACAGATACCCCTTCTTCCATACAAATACCTCTTCCTTGCTTCCTTCATACAGATACCCCTTCCTTCATACATATACCCCTTCCTCTATACAAATACCTCTTCCTTCATACAGGTACCCCTTCTTTTATACAGAAACCCATTCCTTCATACAGATACCTCTTCCTTCATACAGATAACTCTTCCTCCATACCGATACCCCTTCCTTCATACAAATACCTCTTCCTTTAGATACCCCTTCCTTCATACAGGTACCCCTTCCTCCATACAAATACCTCTTCCTTGCTTCCTTCATACTGATACCCCTTCCTTCATACCGATACCCCTTCCTCCATACAAATACCTCTTCCTTCATACAGATACCCCTTCCTTCATACAGATACCCCTTCCTTCATACAGATACCCCTTCCTTCATACAGATACCTCTTCCTCCATGCAGATACCCCTTCCTTCATACAGATACCCCTTCCTTCATACAGATACCCCTTCCTTCATACAGATACCTCTTCCTTCATACAGATACCCCTTCCTTCATACAGATACCCCTTCCTTCATACAGATACCCCCTTCCTTCATACAGATACCCCTACCTTCATACAGATACCCCCTTCCTTCATACAGATACCTCTTCCTTCATACAGATACCCCTTCCTTCATACAGATACCCCCTTCCTTCATACAGATACCTCTTCCTTTTTACAGATACCCCTACCTCCATACAGATACCTCTTCCTCTATACAGATACCTCTTCCTTTATGCAAAAAAGAGAGATAGAAGCAGCACTCAAAAAAACTCTGGTTTATTCATCCAGCATCCACTGCAACGTTTCACCTTCTCTATGAAGCCTTCATAGAGAAGGTGAAACGTTGCAGTGGATGCTGGATGAATAAACCAGAGTTTTTTTGAGTGCTGCTTCTATCTCTCTTTTTTGGATACACGTTTGTGCAGGGAGAGGTCACTCCCTATTTGAAAGCTGAGCACCTACCTTCATAAAGATACCCCTTCATTCATACAGATACCCCTTCATTCATACAGATACCCCTTCATTCATACAGATACCCCTTCATTCATACAGATACCCCTTCCTCTATACAATACCCCTTCCTTCATTCCAATCTAGAAGTCTACACGGGAAAGGACCCCTTCAGTTAGGCCCCATGCACACGACCGTAAAAAACCTCCGTTTTTGCGGACCGCAATTGCGGTCCACAAAAGCGGAGCAATTCACTTTCATTGAACACTGACACCTTTCCGTAGCACTACAGAAGGGTGTCCGTGCCATGGAAATGTTCCGGGAATTATGGAACATGTCCGTTCTTTCGCATTTTGCGGGCCGTGCTCCCATACTTTGTATGGGAGCACGGCCCGAAAATGCGGCTGTCAGTCAGCGGCCGGCCGTGCCCGCAATCGCGGGCCGTGATTGCAGGCACGGTCGTGTGCATGGGGCCTTAGTGGTTAAAATTATCTGTTTTTTATGGTCCTTTTCTGCCTTTTAGGCCGGATTCAAACGAGCGTGTGCGTTTTGCGCATGCAAAAGGCACTTGACAGCTCTGTGTGTCTGCCCCGTATGATGCGCTGCTGCGTGCTTTTCGCGCAGCCGCCATCATTATGACACTCCGTTTGGATGTTTGTAAACAGAAAAGCACGTGGTGCTTTTCTGTTTTCATTCATCCTTCTCACAGCTGTTGTGCGAATCACGCGCGTCCCACGGAAGTGCTTCTGTGTGGCATGCGTGATTTTCACGCACCCATTGACTTTAATGGGTGCGTGATGCGCGAAATACCCCCAAAGAACGGACATGTCGTGACTTTTTCGCAGGGGACTCACGCAACTGTCTGCACTGCCCCATAGACTAATATAGGTCCGTGCGACGTGCGTGTAAATCACGCGCGTTGCACGGACGTATATCCCGTTCGTCTGAATAAGCCATAAGTGTAGATAATATTAGGACTCCCCAGCTGAGGGGTGGATAGTTTGGAGCCAGGGATTTGCCTCGTCTCCTTGTTTCACATCATTACCTGGATCGACACCTCTGACCTCACCTATGTAAAAACTATAATAACCCATTTGTTGATCTAGGCCTCTAGTGGCAACTTCAAATGACAAGACCGAACTCCAGGATTGTTTGGAACCAGGAAGACATGCAAAGGTGAGAAGTAATCTGAAGGTGGGGGTGGAAACAATCATGTGTTGGTAATAACGCAGCAGAGCAGATTGGGAGCGATCAGTGATCTATTCAGCCAGATCATCTAGTGGGCAAATTCACCAACCAACAGAGCAAAACATCTGCACAATGTAAACTAGAAGAGGGTCACAAATTTGATGGAACAATTCTTAGAAAATCCTAACTATGTCAAATAGTATTTCAATCTTTTTGGAGGAATCTTTACAGTTAGAGCAGTAATAATGGGGAATATTATATTAATTTGTGCAGATTTGTTAGACACCACCGGTACATAATGATCAACAAAGGCTGCAGGTATATTTAATGAAGAAATATATCCATGTATATGATATAGTGTCTGGATAATTATGTGCTTGTCTCACACAGTTCTCTAAAATTCGTACGATCACAACCAACCCACATTCCCTGCGGCAAGGAAAACACCACGAGTTCCCGGTTATCATGAATGAGAGGGAGGACGTCTTGTGGTGCACGGAGATGGAAAAGTAAATATGTAACCTTCACATACAGAGGATTGTTTCAGAGCAAAAGAACATAGAATATGTTTCATTGTTAATTTATCTGGTACTGATCTTGAGTTTAATTATATCTTATACGCTAGTCACATCCAGAGCTGCATTTACAATTCTACTGGTTTACAGGTACCAAAGAACACAGCATTGTGAGAGCTCAGAAAGCAGGTACATAGTTAGATCTCAGCTGTTAATGGGTTTGAGATAAACCCCTGTCCTCAATGGTAAGCATCAGAATTTTGAAAGCAGCTCTGGAAGTAAATGGAGAAAAGTACACTAGACCACCCGATGCATCCAACTGTATGTGCATCCAACGCTATCAGTACATTCTTCCAGAAATAGACCTCTGGAGTGGTGAGTAAACCACAACACCTACCCTAGACCACCACAGAAGCAGGCATTAACCCATCCAGTACACTAGACCACCAGGGAAGCAGGCATTAACCCATCCAGTACACTAGACCACCAGGGAATCAGGCATTAACCCATCCAGTACACTAGACCACCAGGGAAACAGGCATTAACCCATCCAGTACACTAGACCACCAGGGAAACAGGCATTAACCCATCCAGTACACTAGACTACAAGGGAAGCAGGCATTAACCCATCCAGTACACTAGACTACCAGGGAAGCAGGCATTAACCCATGCAGTACACTAGACCACCAGGAAAGCAGGCATTAACCCATTCAGTACACTAGACTACCAGGGAAGCAGGCATTAACCCATCCAGTACACTAGACTACCAGGGAATCAGGCATTAGCCCATCCAGTACACTAGACCACCAGGAAAGCAGGCATTAACCCATCCAGTACACTAGACTACCAGGGAAGCAGGCATTAACCCATCCAGTAAACTAGACTACCAGTGAAGCAGGCATTAACCCATCCAGTACACTAGACCACCAGGGAAGCAGGTATTAACCCATCCAGTACACTAGACTACCAAGGAAGCAGGCATTAACCCATCCAGTACACTAGACTACCAGGGAAGCAGGCATTAACCCATCCAGTACACTAGACTACCAGGGAAGCAGGCATTAACCCATCCAGTACACTAGACTACCAGGGAATCAGGCATTAACCCATCCAGTACACTAGACTACCAGGGAAGCAGGCATTAACCCATTCAGTACACTAGACTACCAGGGAAGCAGGCATTAACCCATCCAGTACACTAGACTGCCAGGGAAGCAAGTATTAACTCATTCAGTACACTAGACTACCAGGGAAGCAGGCATTAACCCATCCAGTAAACTAGACTACCAGTGAAGCAGGCATTAACCCATCCAGTACACTAGACCACGAGGGAAGCAGGCATTAACCCATCCAGTACACTAGACTACCAGGGAATCAGGCATTAACCCATCCAGTACACTAGACTACCAGTGAAGCAGGCATTAACCCATCCAGTACACTAGACTACCAGGGCAGCAGGCCTTAACCCATCCAGTACACTAGACCTCCAGGGAAGCAGGCATTAACCCATCCAGTACACTAGACCACCAGGGAATCAGGCATTAACCCATCCAGTACACTAGACCACCAGGGAAACAGGCATTAACCCATCCAGTACACTAGACCACCAGGGAAACAGGCATTAACCCATCCAGTACACTAGACTACCAGGGAAGCAGGCATTAACCCATCCAGTACACTAGACCACCAGGGAAACAGGCATTAACCCATCCAGTACACTAGACCACCAGGGAAACAGGCATTAACCCATCCAGTACACTAGACCACCAGGGAATCAGGCATTAACCCATCCAGTACACTAGACTACCAGGGAAGCAGGCATTAACCCATGCAGTACACTAGACCACCAGGAAAGCAGGCATTAACCCATTCAGTACACTAGACTACCAGGGAAGCAGGCATTAACCCATCCAGTACACTAGACTACCAGTGAAGCAGGCATTAACCCATCCAGTACACTAGACCACCAGGGAAGCAGGTATTAACCCATCCAGTACACTAGACTACCAGGGAATCAGGCATTAACCCATCCAGTACACTAGACTACCAGGGAAGCAGGCATTAACCCATCCAGTACACTAGACTACCAGGGAATCAGGCATTAACCCATCCAGTACACTAGACTACCAGGGAAGCAGGCATTAACCCATTCAGTACACTAGACTACCAGGGAAGCAGGCATTAACCCATCCAGTACACTAGACTGCCAGGGAAGCAAGTATTAACTCATTCAGTACACTAGACTACCAGGGAAGCAGGCATTAACCCATCCAGTAAACTAGACTACCAGTGAAGCAGGCATTAACCCATCCAGTACACTAGACTACCAGGGCAGCAGGCCTTAACCCATCCAGTACACTAGACCTCCAGGGAAGCAGGCATTAACCCATCCAGTACACTAGATCACCAGGGAATCAGGCATTAACCCATCCAGTACACTAGACCACCAGGGAAACAGGCATTAACCCATCCAGTACACTAGACCACCAGGGAAACAGGCATTAACCCATCCAGTACACTAGACTACCAGGGAAGCAGGCATTAACCCATCCAGTACACTAGACCACCAGGGAAACAGGCATTAACCCATCCAGTACACTAGACCACCAGGGAAACAGGCATTAACCCATCCAGTACACTAGACCACCAGGGAATCAGGCATTAACCCATCCAGTACACTAGACTACCAGGGAAGCAGGCATTAACCCATGCAGTACACTAGACCACCAGGAAAGCAGGCATTAACCCATTCAGTACACTAGACTACCAGGGAAGCAGGCATTAACCCATCCAGTACACTAGACTACCAGGGAATCAGGCATTAGCCCATCCAGTACACTAGACCACCAGGAAAGCAGGCATTAACCCATCCAGTACACTAGACTACCAGGGAAGCAGGCATTAACCCATCCAGTAAACTAGACTACCAGTGAAGCAGGCATTAACCCATCCAGTACACTAGACCACCAGGGAAGCAGGTATTAACCCATCCAGTACACTAGACTACCAGGGAATCAGGCATTAACCCATCCAGTACACTAGACTACCAGGGAATCAGGCATTAACCCATCCAGTACACTAGACTACCAGGGAAGCAGGCATTAACCCATTCAGTACACTAGACTACCAGGGAAGCAGGCATTAACCCATCCAGTACACTAGACTGCCAGGGAAGCAAGTATTAACTCATTCAGTACACTAGACTACCAGGGAAGCAGGCATTAACCCATCCAGTAAACTAGACTACCAGTGAAGCAGGCATTAACCCATCCAGTACACTAGACCACCAGGGAAGCAGACATTAACCCATCCAGTACACTAGACTACCAGGGAATCAGGCATTAACCCATCCAGTACACTAGACTACCAGTGAAGCAGGCATTAACCCATCCAGTACACTAGACTACCAGGGCAGCAGGCCTTAACCCATCCAGTACACTAGACCTCCAGGGAATCAGGCATTAACCCATCCAGTACACTAGACTACCAGGGAAGCAGGCATTAACCCATTCAGTACACTAGACTACCAGGGAAGCAGGCATTAACCCATCCAGTAAACTAGACTACCAGGGAAGCAGGCATTAACCCATCCAGTACACTAGACTACCAGGGAAGCAGGCCTTAACCCATCCAGTACACTAGACCACCAGGGATGAAGGCATTAACCCATCCAGTACACTAAACCACCAGGAAAGCAGGCATTAACCCATCCAGTACACTAGACTACCAGTGAAGCAGGCATTAACCCATCCAGTACACTAGACTACCAGGGAAGCAGGCATTAACCCATCCAGTAAACTAGACTACCAGGGAAGCAGGCATTAACCCATCCAGTACACTAGACTACCAGGGAAGCAGGCCTTAACCCATCCAGTACACTAGACCACCAGGGATGAAGGCATTAACCCATCCAGTACACTAAACCACCAGGAAAGCAGGATTTACCCATCCAGTACACCAGACTACCAGGTATGCTGATTTTAAGGCATCCAGTACACTAGGGGTGGCCTATATAGACACTCAGTAGAGTAATTAAAGGGGTATTCCTGGATCCATTTACTGTTCAGAAAATATAATTCTTTAAAATCTTTAATTACAGTTTTCACTGCGACCTTCTGCCTACCCCCCCCCCCCAACACTGATTCTCCGAATAGTGACGGTATGTCTAATGAGACATCACATGACCATAGCAGCCAGTCACGATTCGCTGTCACAGTCAAGTAGCGAGTCCCTCTTCTCGAATTACGAAAAAAGTCTTTAAGACTATAAGTAAATTTTAGATGTATATATGGGTTCTCTAAAATCCACCCGATTCTTATAAAACTCCGAAGCTCCCACGTTCTTGTTCTTCAGCACTTGAGGTGTTTTAGGAAATAATAGGAAAAGGCTCGAAAAAATATTTGAAACGCCTGTAACTGGTCTAACGTGACCTTCTCAGTCATCATCATCCTCACCACCATCCATTCATCTTCCTGCAGGGTCTTCGGTTTTCCCCCTCACTACACAGATGTCTCCAGACTGGGCCACAGCGCCAGACAAAAACTTCTGGGTAGATCCTGGAGCGTCCCAGTCATCGAACATCTTTTCACTACTCTCAAGGAATACTTTAGTAGCGGGTGATGTCATCGGATACCGAAACCGCATCAATAGACAATCATCGAAGAATTCGAGGACAAGACGGCGACACGAGCCCTCGTCTGGCGAACCTTCGGTCATAGGTCTGGATACAATGTATCTGGTTCTGGTGAATGTTTTTTTTAGATATTTCCTGCAGCAATCCTGATATACAAGGAGACACTGGAGGAGGTTATAGACGTATATATGTATCTATAGATGGGGAATTTGTGCCTGTCTATCCTGCTGTAAATATCTACCATTGCTTTTATTGCTTCATACTGTATTATTTTTGTATTATTTATATATAAACAGAAGTTTGTGCATTTTATGAACTTGTGAAGTCTCTTCAGTTAATTGCCACCTACTGTGGGGTGTCAGGATAGGTAAGTGTTAATAATATACCTGATAATCCAGCACTGGTTGGGGCTTTTCAGGGGGGAAGCAGTATATAGGCCTCTAACACATTATACTATGTATGTATATATCTTCAGAATGTCAGCACTAACATACAAGGCCCACAGAATTAGTGCATGCTCCATAGATGTATACATGCTGCATCAGAAGAGAGGATGAAGATCTATACACTGAAGACCCACTTACCCACCAGTACTCCCTTGTAGAATGTGTGTGTGCGTGTGCATGTGCGTGTGCGTGTGCGTGTGCGTGTGTGTGTGTGTGTGTGTGTGTGTGTGTGTGTGTTCAGGTATTCAGGGCCAATTCTAGCATTTCTTCTACCTGAGGTGAAAATATTAAAGCCCTCTCTACCTGACCCCCTGGACATCCTGCGTCACCACCTATCTCCTCTAACTCTCCTAGGACTGGAAAGCCCCATGTAGACAGTGCCACTAGTAGTTAGAGCCACACACAGTGCCCCCTATAGATAATGTCACAAACAGTTCCTCCTATACAGTCCCACAGACAGTGCCTCCTGTAGATAGTCAAAGATAGCCCCACCTGTAGATAGTACCCCACATAGTGCCCACTATAAAGTACCATAGTTAGTGCCGCCTGTAGATAGTACCTCACACACAGTGCCCCTTGTAGATAGTGCGCCCCTGTAGGTAGTGTCTTTGCACAGTACCCCTTGTTTAGTTACACATACTGTGCCCCCTGTAGATAGTGCTTATAGACGTCCTATAAATGCAGATACAATTGAAGTGCAGAGGAGACCCCACCTCCCCGGAGACCCTGCAGGCTTCTACCTGAGGCGAGATGCTTGTCTCTCCTTTTGGCAGATGCAGCCCTGTATTTATTATTAGTATATATGTTTATGTAAACATTCTATAGAGTGCCACATACAGCGCCCTCTGTAGGTAGTGTCACACAGTGCCCTTTGTAAATAGTGCTTCTGTACATAGTGCCACATATAGTGCCCCCTAAAGAGTGCAACAGACATTCACCGCTGTAGATACTGCCATACACAGTGTCCTCTGTTGATAGCGCCAAATACTGTGCCCCCTGTAGATAGTGTCACTGACAGAGCCACCTGTAGATAGCGCCGCAAATAGTCCCCCCGCATGGATTGGCACAGACCGTGCCCCCTCGTAGATAGTGCCACTTACAGTGCCATCTGTAGATAAAGCCACTTGTAAATAGTGCGACACACAGTTCCATGTGTAGAGTGCCGCTGTAAAGGATCTGCCAGGCACAACTTCTGTAGATACGCCCATAGGTAATCAGTCTGCACCTGAGTCTATGCCTCTGAGACTGGCTCCATCTTCCACCACTCAGGATGGCAGGCTTAGGAGTGGGAGAGCCTATCACAGCCTGGCCAGACGGAGCTAGCTCCCGCCCTCTATTTATACCTGCCTTTCCTGTTCCTCCTTTGCTTGTGATTCTTCTCGTGTGGTTTCCTGGCTCAGCTACACCTTCTGACTATTTGATCCTGCTCCATACTGACCCTGGCTTACTGACTACTCTCCTGCTCTGCGTTTGGTACCTCGTTCACTCCTGGTTTGACTCTGCTCGTTCACCACTCTTGTTGCTCACGGTGTTGCCGTGGGCAACTGCCCCATTTCCCTTAGCTTTGTGTACCCTTGTCTGTTTGTCTCATGCACTTACTGAGCGTAGGGACCGCTGCCCAGTTGTACCCCGTCGCCTAGGGCAGGTCGTTGCAAGTAGGCAGGGACAGAGTGGCGGGTAGATTAGGGCTCACTTGTCCGTTTTCCTACCCCCATCATTACAGCCGCATACAGTGCCCTCCTGTAGATAGTGTCACCGACAGAGCCACCTGTAGAAAGTGCCACACATAGTGCACCCTGTAGAGCCACAAACAGTGTCCACTGTAGATAGAGCCAAATACAGTGCTCCCAGCAGATTGTGTCACACACAGTGCCCCCTGTTGTTAGTGAGACACACAGTGCCCCTATAGTGTGCCACATACAGTGTCCCCTGCAGATAGTGTCACCGACAGAGACATCTGTAAATAGTGGCACACATAGTGCCCCCTGTAGAGTGTCATAGACAGTGTCCTCTGTAGATAGTTCCTCACACAGTGTAACCTGTAAATAATGCCACACAAACAGTTTGTAGATGGTGCCACACACAGTGCCTCCTGTAGATAGTGCCACACACAGTGCGCTCTGTAGATAGTGTCCCACATAGTGTTCCCTTTAGAGTGCTACACAGATGGTCAGGTACTGGATCATATCCGGCTCTTCCCAGCACCCCTGGTGACGCTGGGTACAGGGATAATAATGGGGGTTAGATGCAGCCTTTTTACTGGCTAACCCTAAGCCCCACCTTAGTAATGGACGTGGTCAGACAACTGTCATTACCAAGGCGCTATTAAAGTATTTAAAAAAAACACAGAGACATAAGAAAATAATTTTTTATTGAAATATGAACTCCCCCACACAACCCTCGCTAACCATTTAAAAAAAAAAAAAACTTAGATCATCGCAGTAGTCCAACAAATCTACGACGTAGTTCAAACAGTCCAGTGGAACCTACAAAACAAAAAAAGAAAGTTATCAATATTTACAAGGGGGGCTGTGTGTAGATAGCGCCAGACACAGCCCCTGTAGATAGCTCCACACAAAGCCCCCCCGTAGACAGTGTCCCACACTGCCCCCTGTAGACACAGCCCCTGTAGATAGCTCCACACAAAGCCCACCCATAGACAGTGTCACACACTGCCCCTTGTAGACACAGCCCCCCTGTAGATAGCTCCACACAAAGCCCACCCATAGACAGTGTCACACACTGCCCCTTGTAGACACAGCCCCCCTGTAGATAGCGCCAGACACAGCCTCCCTGTAGATTGCTCCACACACAGCCCCTGTAGATAGTGTCACACACTGCCCCTTGTAGACACAGCCCCCCTATAGATAGTGTCACACACTGCCCCTTGTAGACACAGCCCCCCTGTAGATAGTGTCACACACTGCCCCTTGTAGACACAGCCCCCCTGTAGATAGCGCCAGACACAGCCTCCCTGTAGATTGCTCCACACACAGCCCCTGTAGATAGTGTCACACACTGCCACTTGTAGACACAGCCCCCTGTAGATAGGGCCACATACTGCCCCCTGTAGATATTACCACACACACTGCTCCCTGCAGATAGGGCCATGCACAGCCCCTCTGTAGATAGGGCCACGCACAGCCCCCGCTTGTACATAGCGCCACACAACCCCCTCCCCCCTTGTACAAAGCGAGACAACCCCTCTTGTACATAGTGCCACACAACCCCCCTCTACCCCCTTGTACATAGTGCCAGACAAACCCCCTACCCCTTGTACATAGTGCCACCCAAACCCCCTCCCCCCTTGCGCATAGTGCCACACAACTCCCCTCCTCCCCTTGTACATAGTGCCAAACAATCCCCCTCCCCACTTGTACTGTGTGCCACATAACTCCCCTCTCCCTTGTACATAGTGCCACACAACCCCCCTCCCCCTTATACTTTGTGCCACAATGCTCCCAGAGTGGAGAGCGGTAGAGGTAGCCGGCCCTACTGCTTACACTCTCCGCTCTGCCTTCACGTCACTCACCGTTAGAAGAAGGCAGGAGGTCTGGCAGCAGCGTTCTGACTGGTGTCGATGCCGGCCTGGGAGTGTAACAGTCCAGTCACCTGACCTGTCACCTGACCGGTGAAGTCAGGTGACATGTCAGGTGACTGGACTGGTCCATTCTCTAAACGGCATCGACCCCAGTCAGAACGCCGCTGCCTCCTGACGCTGATTGCTAATCGCTCATGCAGTCGCCCGGCATGCAGGGCGCCTGTTAGCAGCGATTAGCTGTTTTGATACAGCTGCAGCGCCCAGCAGGACATTTTTCAGACCGCCTGGGATGGCGGAACAGCAGTGAGAACCCGGGACTGTCCCGCCGGATCCGGGCGGTTGGGAGCTATGCTCTAGGGTGGAAAATAGCTCCACACACAGCCCCCCTGTAGACAGTGTCACACACTGCCCCCTGTAGACATAGCCCCCCTGTAGATAGCGCCAGACACAGCCCCTGTAGATAGTGTCACACACTGCACACTTTAGATATTACCACGCACTGCTCCCTGTAGATAGGGCCATGCACAGCCCCCCTCTTGTACATAGCGCCACACAACCCCCTCCTCCTTGTACAAAGCGAGACACAACCCCACTTGTACATAGTGCCACACAACCCCCCCTCCCCCTTGTACATAGTGCCACACAACCCCCCCTCCCCCTTGTACATAGTGCCACACAACCCCCCCTCCCCCTTGTACATAGTACCACACAATCCCCATCCCCCTTGTACATAGTACCACACAATCCCCCTCCCCCTTGTACATAGTGCCACACAATCCCCCTCCCCCTTGTACATAGTGCCACACAATCACCCTCCCCTTGTACATAGTGCCACACAACCCCTCCCCCTTGTACATAGTGCCACACAATCCCCCTCCCCACTTGTACTATGTGCCACCTAACTCCCCTCCCCCTTATACATAGTGCCACACAATCCCCCTCCCCACTTGTACTATATGCCACATAACTCCCCCCCTCCCTAATACACACAGCACACACTCGAACATAATACACACATCACATACACGAACATAATACACACATCACATACACGCACATAATACACACATCACATACACGCACATAATACACACATCACACACACCAACATAATATACACATCACACACACCAACATAATACACACATCACACACACCAACATAATACACACATCACATACACCAACATAATATACACATCACACACACCAACATAATATACACATCACACACACCAACATAATACACACATCACACACACCAACATAATACACACATCACATACACCAACATAATACACACATCACATACACACACATAATATACACATCACACACACCAACATAATATACACATCACACACACCAACATAATACACACATCACACACACCAACATAATACACACATCACATACACCAACATAATACACACATCACATACACCAACATAATACACACATCACACACACCAACATAATACACACATCACACACACCAACATAATACACACATCACATACACACACATAATACACACATCACATACACCAACATAATACACACATCACATACACCAACATAATACACACATCACACACACCAACATAATACACACATCACATACACACACATAATACACACATCACATACACACACATAATACACACATCACACACACCAACATAATACACACATCACATACACCAACATAATACACACATCACATACACGCACATAATACACACATCACACACACCAACATAATACACACATCACACACACCAACATAATACACACATCACATACACACACATAATACACACATCACACACACCAACATAATACACACATCACATACAGGAACATAATACACACATCACACACACCAACATAATACACACATCACATACACCAACATAATACACTTCACACACACCAACATAATACACACATCACATACACCAACATAATACACACATCACACACACCAACATAATACACACATCACATACACCAACATAATGCACACATCACATACACGCACATAATACACACATCACATACACCAACATAATACACACATCACATACACGCACATAATACACACATCACACACACCAACATAATACACACATCACACACACCAACATAATACACACATCACATACACGCACATAATACACACATCACACACACCAACATAATACACACATCCCATACACCAACATAATACACACATCACACACACCAACATAATACACACATCACATACACCAACATAATACACACATCACATACACCAAGATAATACACACATCACATACACCAACATAATATACACATCACATACACGCACATAATACACACATCACATACACCAACATAATACACACATCACATACACACACATAATACACACATCACATACACCAACATAATACACACATCACACACACCAACATAATACACACATCACACACATTAACATAATACACACATCACACACACCAACATAATACACACATCACACACACCAACATAATACACACATCACATACACCAACATAATACACACATCACACACACCAACATAATACACACATCACATACACACACATAATACACACATCACACACACCAACATAATACACACATCACATACAGGAACATAATACACACATCACATACACGCACATAATACACACATCACACACACCAACATAATACACACATCACATACACACACATAATACACACATCACATACACCAACATAATACACACATCACATACACACACATAATACACACATCACACACACCAACATAATACACACATCACACACACCAACATAATACACACATCACATACACCAACATAATACACACATCACATACACGCACATAATACACACATCACATACACGCACATAATACACACATCACATACACGCACATAATACACACATCACATACACGCACATAATACACACATCACACACACCAACATAATACACACATCACACATCACACATAATACACACATCACATACACCTACATAATACACACATCACATACACGCACATAATACACACATCACACACACCAACATAATACACACATCACATACACCAACATAATACACACATCACATACACCAACATAATACACACATCACATATACCAACATAATACACACATCACACACACGCACATAATACACACATCACATACACCAACATAATACACACATCACATACACCAACATAATACACACATCACACACACCAACATAATACACACATCACATACACACACATAATACACACATCACACACACCAACATAATACACACATCACATACACACACATAATACACACATCACACACACCAACATAATACACACATCACATACACCAACATAATACACACATCACACACACCAACATAATACACACATCACACACACCAACATAATACACACATCACATACACACACATAATACACACATCACACACACCAACATAATACACACATCACACACACCAACATAATACACACATCACATACACCAACATAATACACACATCACACACACCAACATAATACACACATCACATACACACACATAATACACACATCACCCACACCAACATAATACACACATCACATACACCAACATAATACACACATCACATACAGGAACATAATACACACATCACATACACCAACATAATACTCACATCACATACACCAACATAATACACACATCACACACACCAACATAATACACACATCACACACACCAACATAATACACACATCACATACACACACATAATACACACATCACATACACCAACATAATACACACATCACATACACACACATAATACATACATCACACACCAACATAATACACACATCACATACACCAACATAATACACACATGACATACACGAACATAATACACACATCACACACACCAACCTAATACACACATCACATACACCAACATAATACACACATCACATACACGCACATAATACACACATCACACACACCAACATAATACACACATCACACACACCAACATAATACACACATGACATACACCAACATAATACACACATCACATACACCAACATAATACACACATCACATACACGCACATAATACACACATCACATACACCAACATAATACACACATCACACACACCAACATAATACACACATCACACACACCAACATAATACACACATCACACACCAACATAATACACACATCACACACACCAACATAATACACACATCACACACACCAACATAATACACACATCACATACACACACATAATACACACATCACACACACCAACATAATACACACATCACATACACCAACATAATACACACATCACACACACCAACATAATACACACATCACATACACGCACATAATACACACATCACATACAGGAACATAATACACACATCACACACACCAACATAATACACACATCACACACACCAACATAATACACACATCACACACACCAACATAATACACACATCACATACACCAACATAATACACACATCACATACAGGAACATAATACACACATCACACACACCAACATAATACACACATCACACACACCAACATAATACACACATCACATACACCAACATAATACACACATCACACACACCAACATAATACACACATCACATACACCAACATAATACACACATCACATACAGGAACATAATACACACATCACATACACCAACATAATACACACATCACACACACCAACATAATACACACATCACATACACCAACATAATACACACATCACACACACCAACATAATACACACATCACATACACCAACATAATACACACATCACATACACGCACATAATACACACATCACATACACCAACATAATACACACATCACACACACCAACATAATACACACATCACACACACCAACATAATACACACATCACATACACCAACATAATACACACATCACACACACCAACATAATACACACATCACACACACCAACATAATACACACATCACATACACCAACATAATACACACATCACATACACCAACATAATACAAACATCACATACACGCACATAATACTCACATCACATACACCAACATAATACACACATCACACACACCAACATAATACACACATCACATACACCAACATAATACACACATCACACACACCAACATAATACACACATCACACACACCAACATAATACACACATCACACACACCAACATAATACACACATCACACACACCAACATAATACACACATCACATACACCAACATAATACACACATCACACACACCAACATAATACACACATCACACACACCAACATAATACACACATCACATACACCAACATAATACACACATCACATACACCAACATAATACACACATCACATACACGCACATAATACACACATAACATACACCAACATAATACACACATCACATACACGCACATAATACACACATCACATACACGCACATAATACACACATCACACACACCAACATAATACACACATCACACACACCAACATAATACACACATCACACACACCAACATAATACACACATCACACACACCAACATAATACACACATCACATACACCAACATAATACACACATCACACACACCAACATAATACACACATCACATACACCAACATAATACACACATCACACACACCAACATAATACACACATCACATACACACACATAATACACACATCACACACACCAACATAATACACACATCACATACACCAACATAATACACACATCACATACAGGAACATAATACACACATCACATACACCAACATAATACACACATCACATACACACACATAATACACACATCACATACACCAACATAATACACACATCACATACACACACATAATACATACATCACACACCAACATAATACACACATCACATACACCAACATAATACACACATGACATACACGAACATAATACACACATCACACACACCAACCTAATACACACATCACATACACGCACATAATACACACATCACACACACCAACATAATACACACATCACACACACCAACATAATACACACATGACATACACCAACATAATACACACATCACATACACACACATAATACACACATCACACACACCAACATAATACACACATCACATACACCAACATAATACACACATCACACACACCAACATAATACACACATCACATACACGCACATAATACACACATCACATACAGGAACATAATACACACATCACACACACCAACATAATACACACATCACATACACCAACATAATACACACATCACACACACCAACATAATACACACATCACATACACGCACATAATACACACATCACATACAGGAACATAATACACACATCACACACACCAACATAATACACACATCACACACACCAACATAATACACACATCACATACACCAACATAATACACACATCACATACAGGAACATAATACACACATCACATACACCAACATAATACACACATCACACACACCAACATAATACACACATCACATACACCAACATAATACACACATCACACACACCAACATAATACACACATCACATACACCAACATAATACACACATCACATACAGGAACATAATACACACATCACATACACCAACATAATACACACATCACACACACCAACATAATACACACATCACATACACCAACATAATACACACATCACACACACCAACATAATACACACATCACATACACCAACATAATACACACATCACATACACGCACATAATACACACATCACATACACCAACATAATACACACATCACACACACCAACATAATACACACATCACACACACCAACATAATACACACATCACATACACCAACATAATACACACATCACACACACCAACATAATACACACATCACACACACCAACATAATACACACATCACATACACCAACATAATACACACATCACATACACCAACATAATACACACATCACATACACGCACATAATACTCACATCACATACACCAACATAATACACACATCACACACACCAACATAATACACACATCACATACACCAACATAATACACACATCACACACACCAACATAATACACACATCACACACACCAACATAATACACACATCACACACACCAACATAATACACACATCACACACACCAACATAATACACACATCACATACACCAACATAATACACACATCACACACACCAACATAATACACACATCACACACACCAACATAATACACACATCACATACACCAACATAATACACACATCACATACACCAACATAATACACACATCACATACACACACATAATACACACATCACACACACCAACATAATACACACATCACACACACGCACATAATACACACATCACACACCAACATAATACACACATCACATACACCAACATAATACACACATCACATACAGGAACATAATACACACATCACATACACCAACATAATACACACATCACATACACACACATAATACACACATCACATACACCAACATAATACACACATCACATACACACACATAATACATACATCACATACACACACATAATACACACATCACATACACCAACATAATACACACATGACATACACCAACATAATACACACATGACATACACGAACATAATACACACATCACACACACCAACCTAATACACACATCACATACACCAACATAATACACACATCACATACACCAACATAATACACACATCACACACACCAACCTAATACACACATCACATACACCAACATAATACACACATCACATACACCAACATAATACACACATGACATACACGAACATAATACACACATCACACACACCAACCTAATACACACATCACACACACCAACATAATACACACATCACATACACCAACATAATACACACATCACACACCAACATAATACACACATCACACACACCAACATAATACACACATCACACACACCAACATAATACACACATCACATACACACACATAATACACACATCACACACACCAACATAATACACACATCACATACACCAACATAATACACACATCACACACACCAACATAATACACCCATCACATACACCAACATAATACACACATCACATACACGCACATAATACACACATCACATACAGGAACATAATACACACATCACATACACCAACATAATACACACATCACACACACCAACATAATACACACATCACATACACCAACATAATACACACATCACATACAGGAACATAATACACACATCACATACACCAACATAATACACACATCACACACACCAACATAATACACACATCACATACACCAACATAATACACACATCACACACACCAACATAATACACACATCACATACACCAACATAATACACACATCACATACAGGAACATAATACACACATCACACACACCAACATAATACACACATCACAAACACCAACATAATACACACATCACACACACCAACATAATACACACATCACATACACCAACATAATACACACATCACATACACGCACATAATACACACATCACATACACCAACATAATACACACATCACACACACCAACATAATACACACATCACACACACCAACATAATACACACATCACATACACCAACATAATACACACATCACACACACCAACATAATACACACATCACACACACCAACATAATACACACATCACATACACCAACATAATACACACATCACATACACCAACATAATACACACATCACATACACGCACATAATACTCACATCACATACACGCACATAATACTCACATCACACACACCAACATAATACACACATCACACACACCAACATAATACACACATCACATACACCAACATAATACACACATCACACACACCAACATAATACACACATCACACACACCAACATAATACACACATCACAAACACCAACATAATACACACATCACACACACCAACATAATACACACATCACATACACGCACATAATACACACATCACACACACCAACATAATACACACATCACATACACGCACATAATACACACATCACACACACCAACATAATACACACATCACATACACCAACATAATACACACATCACATACACCAACATAATACACACATCACATACACGCACATAATACACACATCACACACACCAACATAATACACACATCACATACACCAACATAATACACACATCACACACACCAACATAATACACACATCACACACACCAACATAATACACACATCACACACACCAACATAATACACACATCACACACACCAACATAATACACACATCACACACACCAACATAATACACACATCACATACACCAACATAATACACACATCACATACACGCACATAATACACACATCACATACACGCACATAATACACACATCACACACACCAACATAATACACACATCACACATCACACATAATACACACATCACATACACCAACATAATACACACATCACATACACGCACATAATACACACATCACACACACCAACATAATACACACATCACATACACCAACATAATACACACATCACATACACCAACATAATACACACATCACATATACCAACATAATACACACATCACACACACGCACATAATACACACATCACATACACCAACATAATACACACATCACATACACCAACATAATACACACATCACACACACCAACATAATACACACATCACATACACACACATAATACACACATCACACACACCAACATAATACACACATCACATACACACACATAATACACACATCACACACACCAACATAATACACACATCACATACACCAACATAATACACACATCACACACACCAACATAATACACACATCACACACACCAACATAATACACACATCACATACACCAACATAATACACACATCACACACACCAACATAATACACACATCACACACACCAACATAATACACACATCACATACACCAACATAATACACACATCACATACACCAACATAATACACACATCACATACACGCACATAATACACACATAACATACACCAACATAATACACACATCACACACACCAACATAATACACACATCACATACACGCACATAATACACACATCACATACACCAACATAATACACACATCACATACACCAACATAATACACACATCACACACACCAACATAATACACACATCACATACACCAACATAATACACACATCACACACACCAACATAATACACACATCACATACACCAACATAATACACACATCACACACACCAACATAATACACACATCACATACACGCACATAATACACACATCACACACACCAACATAATACACACATCACACACACCAACATAATACACACATCACATACACACACATAATACACACATCACACACACCAACATAATACACACATCACACACACCAACATAATACACACATCACACACACCAACATAATACACACGTCACATACACACACATAATACACACATCACACACACCAACATAATACACACACATAATACACACATCACATACACCAACATAATACACACATCACATACACTAACATAATACACACATCACACACACCAACATAATACACACATCACACACACCAACATAATACACACATCACATACACACACATAATACACACATCACATACACGCACATAATACACACATCACATACAGGAACATAATACACACATCACATACACCAACATAATACACACATCACATACACGCACATAATACACACATCACATACAGGAACATAATACACACATCACACACACCAACATAATACACACATCACACACACCAACATAATACACACATCACATACACCAACATAATACACACATCACATACACCAACATAATACACACATCACATACACCAACATAATACACACATCACATACACCAACATAATACACACATCACACACACCAACATAATACACACATCACACACACCAACATAATACACACATCACATACACGCACATAATACACACATCACACACACCAACATAATACACACATCACATACACCAACATAATACACACATCACACACACCAACATAATACACACATCACATACACGCACATAATACACACATCACATACACCAACATAATACACACATCACATACACCAACATAATACACACATCACATACACCAACATAATACACACATCACACACACCAACATAATACACACATCACATACACACAAATAATACACACATCACATACAGGAACATAATACACACATCACACACACGCACATAATACACACATCACATACACGCACATAATACACACATCACATACAGGAACATAATACACACATCACATACACCAACATAATACACACATCACATACACCAACATAATACACACATCACACACACCAACATAATACACACATCACATACACACACATAATACACACATCACATACACACACATAATACACACATCACATACACCACATAATACACACATCACACACACCAACATAATACACACATCACATACACCAACATAATACACACATCACATACACACACATAATACACACATCACACACACCAACATAATACACACATCACATACACCAACATAATACACACATCACACACACCAACATAATACACACATCACATACACACACATAATACACACATCACATACACCAACATAATACACACATCACACACACCAACATAATACACACATCACATACACACACATAATACACACATCACACACACCAACATAATACACACATCACACACACCAACATAATACACACATCACATACACCAACATAATACACACATCACACACACCAACATAATACACACATCACACACACCAACATAATACACACATCACATACACCAACATAATACACACATCACACACACCAACATAATACACACATCACATACACCAACATAATACACACATCACATACACCAACATAATACACACATCACACACACACACACATAATACACACATCACACACACCAACATAATACACACATCACATACACACACATAATACACACATCACATACACGCACATAATACACACATCACACACACCAACATAATACACTCATCACATACACCAACATAATACACACATCACATACACGCACATAATACACACATCACACACACCAACATAATACACACATCACACACACCAACATAATACACACATCACATACACCAACATAATACACACATCACACACACCAACATAATACACACATCACACACACCAACATAATACACACATCACACACACCAACATAATACACACATCACACACACCAACATAATACACACATCACATACACACACATAATACACACATCACACACACCAACATAATACACACATCACATACACCAACATAATACACACATCACATACACCAACATAATACACACATCACATACACCAACATAATACACACATCACATACACGCACATAATACACACATCACACACACCAACATAATACACACATCACATACACCCACATAATACACACATCACACACACCAACATAATACACACATCACACACACCAACATAATACACACATCACACACCAACATAATACACACATCACACACACCAACATAATACACACATCACATACACACACATAATACACACATCACACACACCAACATAATACACACATCACACCACACACATAATACACACATCACACCCACCAACATAATACACACATCACATACACCAACATAATACACACATCACACGCACCAACATAATGCACACATCACACACACGCACATAATACACACATCACACACACCAACATAATACACACATCACACACACCAACATAATACACACATCACATACACGCACATAATACACACATCACACACACCAACATAATACACACATCACATACACCAACATAATGCACACATCACACACACGCACATAATACACACTCACACACACCAACATAATACACACATCACACACACCAACATAATACACACATCACATACACGCACATAATACACACATCACACACACCAACATAATACACACATCACATACACCAACATAATGCACACATCACACACACGCACATAATACACACAAAACACACACCAACATAATACACACATCACACACACCAACATAATACACACATCACACACACCAACATAATACACACATCACACACACCAACATAATACACACATCACACACACCAACATAATACACACATCACATACACCAACATAATACACACATCACATACACGAACATAATACACACATCACACACACCAACATAATACACACATCACATACACCAACATAATACACACATCACATACACGCACATAATACACACATCACATACACGCACATAATACACACATCACACACACCAACATAATATACACATCACACACACCAACATAATACACACATCACGTACACCAACATAATACACACATCACATACACGCACATAATACACACATCACATACACTAACATAATACACACATCACATACACGCACATAATACACACATCACATACACCAACATAATACACACATCACACACACCAACATAATACACACATCACACACACCAACATAATACACACATCACATACACCAACATAATACACACATCACACACACCAACATAATACACACATCACACACACCAACATAATACACACATCACATACACCAACATAATACACACATCACACACACCAACATAATACACACATCACATACACGCACATAATACACACATCACATACACCAACATAATACACACATCACACACACCAACATAATACACACATCACATACACGCACATAATACACACATCACATACACCAACATAATACACACATCACACACACCAACATAATACACACATCACACACACCAACATAATACACACATCACACACACCAACATAATACACACATCACACACACCAACATAATACACACATCACACACACCAACATAATACACACATCACACACACCAACATAATACACACATCACACACACCAACATAATACACACATTACACACACCAACATAATACACACATCACACACACCAACATAATACACACATCACACACACCAACATAATACACACATCACATACACCAACATAATACACACATCACACACACCAACATAATACACACATCACATACACACACATAATACACACATCACATACACCAACATAATACACACATCACATACACACACATAATACACACATCACATACACCAACATAATACACACATCACACACACGCACATAATACACACATCACATACACGCACATAATACACACATCACATACACGCACATAATACACACATCACATACACGCACATAATACACACATCACATACACACACATAATACACACATCACATACACCAACATAATACACACATCACACACACCAACATAATACACACATTACACACACCAACATAATACACACATCACATACACGCACATCTGACAGCCAATCTATTAGGGTATGTTCACACAACCTATTTCCGACCGTTTTTCAGGGACGTAAATGCCCGAAAAACGGCCGAAAAATCGGAAGCAGAACACCTCCAAACATCTGCCCATTCATTTCAATGGAACAACGGCGTTCTGTTCCGACTGAGCTTTTTTCGCAACTTTTTTTACGCGTAAAAAAACGGCCGCGAAAAACAAGTGCAGGACACTTCTTGGGACGTTTTTTGCAGCCATTTTCTATAAACTCTATTGAAAAATGCTCCAAAAAACGGCCGTAAAAAACGCTGCGAAAAACGCGAGTGGCACAAAAAACGTCTGAAAATCAGGAGCTGTTTTCTCTTGAAAACAGCTCCGTTTTTTGAGACGTTTTTGAATCTGCGTGTGAACATAGCCTCAGGAGTTGCCTCCGGCATGACCTAATAGGCATATGCCCAGGGCAGACCTGGGGGCTTTTATCAGGACCCCAGTTGCCATGACACCCCATCGGAGGCCTGCGATTGCATTTGCGGGCCGCAGATGGGTGACAGAGGGAGCTCCTTCCCACTGTAAAAAAAGTTAAATGCCGTGGTCGCTATTGACGGCGGCATTTAACGGGTTAAACCGCCGCAATCTAAGTAAACTTCGATCGAGGGTGTTGGAGCAGGAGCCAGGCTGTCATCAGGTGGTCACTAAGGGGTTAACAAACACGCAGGAGGGAGGAGCCAAAATACACAGGTGTGTCATAAAGGGGAGCGCTTAAGTAACCTACTTTTTGCCACCCAGGCTGGGAACATCTGTCGCTTTCTTTGGGATTTCGGTCCATTTTTTCTTTCATGATGAATTAAACGTGTGCGTTTTTGATCTACCGGACGCTGGAGAACTAGAAGTACCACGTGACTGTATCTAGCAGCTGACTCCCGGCTTCATGTCTTCTCTCTACACACGCCGGACCCACAGACACAGCTCACGGTGAGCGGATACTGCACGCTACGGGTTTCTTTATATTGCCGTGGGGATCAGCGGCCCAAAGATATTTAACCCCTTGAAATCATCAGTTATTTAAACCAAATTAAAGTAGCCGTCAGTGGCGTAACTACCGCTGTAGCAGCCGTTACGGGGCCCGCAGCATGGCCGGAGGCACCGCTAGCAGCCGCTATGGCTGCTACAGCACGACGCCACTGAAGGCATACCTCCCAACCGTCCAGGATTCAGCGGTACAGTCCCGGATTCCGGTGCTGTCCCGCTGTCCCGGGCGGCCGGGGGTATGTCCCGCTGTCAAACTAATTCTGAACCGGCGATCCATCAGCTCCCTTCTTCAGAATTAGTTAATGGCGGAGGAGCAGAGGGAGCTCCTCCGCTCGCCGAGGGCTCCCCGGGCACAGCGTTACTAAGGGGTTGTCCGAGATACCATCATAATTTCAAAAAACCCTGTAATGCGTGTAATTTATAAATGTAAATACATTTGTAATATACTTACGTTTTCCAAAGTGGCCCCGTTTCCAGATCCTGCCGTGGGGTACTTGACGGGTATACGACACGACGTCACTTGTCACGGTGTATATGGGCTTCTTCTGCTTCACAGCCCGTAATGCGCATGCGCTGTCACTGCTGTTCTCGCGGTCCCTGCTGTTCTCGAGATACAACAGAACAAGCCGAGATACACCACGTCACAAGTGACGTGTCGTATACCCGGCAAATAATTTAAGATCAACAAAGTGACAGAGACAGTGCAGAAACTGACGTCACCAGTCAAGTACCCCACGGCAGGATCTGGAAACGGGGCCACTTTGGAAAATGAAAGTATATTACAGATGTATTTACATTTATAACTTACATGCATTAAAGGGGTTTTTGAAAATATGATGATATCTTGGACAACCCCTTTAAGCACTGTGCTCGGGGAAGCCCTTGACGGTACTGTCCATTTATGAGCGGAATCCCCGGCCAGAGTCGGCAACGAGGATTCCGCTCAAGGATTAGCCACTGATGTCACTGTCCATATATGGACAGTACCGTAAATGGCTTCCCCGAGCACAGGGCTTAAAGTAGCCTTGTGTCCGGGGAGCAGGGCTGCCAACTGTCTCTGACTGGGGTGACCTCAGACACACAGACCATCATTGGGTCGGTGCCGGGACCAGTAACGTGTGGGTCGCCTGGTCCTGACCTCATGTCCAGAGACCAGGTGGGGGGGGGGGGTGCAGGTGGATTGAGTGTCTGACTCACCAGTCACTTCCCCGCTTGTAGTGGGGCTGTGACTGGTGAGTCTCCCAGTCACTCCCAGTGCACACTGCATGCGGCGGCAGCCAGTCTGACTGTGTCTCTGACTAGTCACCACCCCCACTGCAGCAGTCAGACAGACGTTGCCAGCAGGATAGACTGAGATAGTGCCCGGTGTTATTGAACCCTCAACTACTACTGTTCCGCAGGTAAGGAACATGATGGCTTCTATAGTGTAGTGGGCAGCTTCACTGCCTTACATATGGGAGGTCACTGGTTCAAAGGCCAGCAGGGTTTTTTTTTGTTTTTTTTAAATATTATTAATATCTTAGTTGTATTAGGCTTTGTTCACACTGGCAATAATATACGTTTAGCTCTTTTCCGTCAGAGGAAGAGAGGATCGATACGTTACACGGAAAGCAACGGTTCCATTAGAATTACCATTGAATATAATGGTAACTCTTTTGTATCAGTTGCTTTCCGTGTGTCTCCGTTCGCTAGGTTTACGTTCTTTTGAACGGAAATAAAACTTCTGCAGATGGCACTTTTGTTTCCTTTAAAAAAAAACGGAAACTTAGCGAACGCAGACAAACGGAAAGCAACTGATACAAAAGAATCACCATTGAAAGCAATGGTAATTCTAACGGAACCGTTGCTTTCCGTGTAACGTATCGATCCTCTCTTCCTCTGACGGGAGGGAGATAAACGTATAGAAACGCCAGTGTGACAGAAGCCTTAGGGCCTGTTCACATCAGCGTTGGCTTTCCGTTCCGGGGTTCCGTCGGAGGTTTCCATCGTGTGATCACTTATAAAAGGTGTTAGTTATGCTCTTTATGATCACTGAGGCCCCGTGCACACGACCCTGCCACTAATTACAATCTGTCATTACAGGCACGACCGTATACACTACATACACATGGCTCCTCTGCCGGCTGTCTAAATGCTGCTGGATGATAATGGATTTGGAGGTAATATCTCCTGTAGATGATGATGGAGGTGGAGGTAATATCTCCTGTAGATGATGATGTTGGATTTGGAGGTAATATCTCCTGTAGATGATGATGGAGGTGGGTGTAATATCTCCTGTAGATGATGGAGGTGGGTGTAATATCTCCTGTAGATGTTGGATTTGGAGGTAATATCTCCTGTAGATAATGATGGAGGTAATATCTCCTGTAGATGATGATGGAGGTGGAGGTAATATCTCCTGTAGATGATGGAGGTGGAGGTAATATCTCCTGTAGATGATGATGGATTTGGAGGTAATATCTCCTGTAGATGATGATGGATTTGGAGGTAATATCTCCTGTAGATGTTGGATTTGGAGGTAATATCTCCTGTAGATGATGATGGAGGTGGGTGTAATATCTCCTGTAGATGATGGAGGTGGGTGTAATATCTCCTGTAGATGTTGGATTTGGAGGTAATATCTCCTGTAGATGATGATGGAGGTAATATCTCCTGTAGATGATGATGGAGGTGGAGGTAATATCTCCTGTAGATGATGATGGAGGTGGAGGTAATATCTCCTGTAGATGATGATGGAGGTGGAGGTAATATCTCCTGTAGATGATGATGGAGGTGGAGGTAATATCTCCTGTAGATGATGTTGGATTTGGAGGTAATATCTCCTGTAGATGATGATGGAGGTAATATCTCCTGTAGATGATGATGGAGGTGGAGGTAATGTCTCCTGTAGATGATGATGGAGGTGGATGTAATGTCTCCTGTAGATGATGATGGATTTGGAGGTAATATCTCCTGTAGATGATGATGGAGGTGGGTGTAATATCTCCTGTAGATGATGATGGAGGTGGGTGTAATATCTCCTGTAGATGATGATGGAGGTGGAGGTAATATCTCCTGGAGTTGATGATGGATTTCGATGTAATATCTCCTGTAGATGATGATGGATTTAGAGGTAATATCTCCTGTAGATGATGATGGATTTAGAGGTAATATCTCCTGTACATGATGATGGAGGTGGAGGTAATATCTCCTGTCGATGTTGGATTTGGAGGTAATATCTCCTGTAGATGATGATGGAGGTGGAGGTAATGTCTCCTGTAGATGATGATGGAGGTGGAGGTAATATCTCCTGTAGATGATGATGGAGGTGGAGGTAATATCTCCTGTAGATGATGATGGAGGTGGAGGTAATGTCTCCTGTAGATGATGATGGAGGTGAAGGTAATATCTCCTGTAGATGATGATGGATTTGGAGGTAATATCTCCTGTAGATGATGATGGAGGTGGAGGTAATGTCTCCTGTAGATGATGGATTTGGAGGTAATATCTCCTGTAGATGATGGAGGTAATATCTCCTGTAGATGATGGATTTGGAGGTAATATCTCCTGTAGATGATGATGGATTTGGAGGTAATATCTCCTGTAGATGATGATGGATTTAGAGGTAATATCCCCTGTAGATGATGATGGATTTGGAGGTAATATCTCCTGTAGATGATGATGGATTTGGAGGTAATATCTCCTGTAGATGATGATGGATTTGGAGGTAATGTCTCCTGTAGATGATGTTGGATTTGGAGGTAATATCTCCTGTAGATAATGATGGAGGTAATATCTCCTGTAGATGATGATGGAGGTGGAGGTAATATCTCCTGTAGATGATGGAGGTGGAGGTAATATCTCCTGTAGATGATGATGGATTTGGAGGTAATATCTCCTGTAGATGATGATGGATTTGGAGGTAATATCTCCTGTAGATGTTGGATTTGGAGGTAATATCTCCTGTAGATGATGATGGAGGTGGGTGTAATATCTCCTGTAGATGATGGAGGTGGGTGTAATATCTCCTGTAGATGTTGGATTTGGAGGTAATATCTCCTGTAGATGATGATGGAGGTAATATCTCCTGTAGATGATGATGGAGGTGGAGGTAATATCTCCTGTAGATGATGATGGAGTTGGAGGTAATATCTCCTGTAGATGATGATGGAGGTGGAGGTAATATCTCCTGTAGATGATGATGGAGGTGGAGGTAATATCTCCTGTAGATGATGTTGGATTTGGAGGTAATATCTCCTGTAGATGATGATGGAGGTAATATCTCCTGTAGATGATGATGGAGGTGGAGGTAATGTCTCCTGTAGATGATGATGGAGGTGGAGGTAATGTTTCCTGTAGATGATGATGGATTTGGAGGTAATATCTCCTGTAGATGATGATGGAGGTGGGTGTAATATCTCCTGTAGATGATGATGGAGGTGGGTGTAATATCTCCTGTAGATGATGATGGAGGTGGAGGTAATATCTCCTGGAGTTGATGATGGATTTCGATGTAATATCTCCTGTAGATGATGATGGATTTAGAGGTAATATCTCCTGTAGATGATGATGGATTTAGAGGTAATATCTCCTGTACATGATGATGGAGGTGGAGGTAATATCTCCTGTCGATGTTGGATTTGGAGGTAATATCTCCTGTAGATGATGATGGAGGTGGAGGTAATGTCTCCTGTAGATGATGATGGAGGTGGAGGTAATATCTCCTGTAGATGATGATGGAGGTGGAGGTAATATCTCCTGTAGATGATGATGGAGGTGGAGGTAATATCTCCTGTAGATGATGATGGAGGTGGAGGTAATGTCTCCTGTAGATGATGGATTTGGAGGTAATATCTCCTGTAGATGATGGAGGTAATATCTCCTGTAGATGATGGATTTGGAGGTAATATCTCCTGTAGATGATGATGGATTTGGAGGTAATATCTCCTGTAGATGATGATGGATTTAGAGGTAATATCCCCTGTAGATGATGATGGATTTGGAGGTAATATCTCCTGTAGATGATGATGGATTTGGAGGTAATATCTCCTGTAGATGATGATGGATTTGGAGGTAATGTCTCCTGTAGATGATGATGGATTTGGAGGTAATATCTCCTGTAGAGGATGATGGATTTGGAGGTAATATCCCCTGTAGATGATGATGGATTTGGAGGTAATATCTCCTGTAGATGATGATGATGGACTTAGAGGTAATATCTCCTGTAGATGATGATGGAGGTGGGTGTAATATCTCCTGTAGATGATGATGGATTTGGAGGTAATATCTCCTGTAGATGATGATGGATTTGGAGGTAATATCCCCTGTAGATGATGATGGATTTGGAGGTAATATCTCCTGTAGATGATGATGGATTTGGAGGTAATATCTCCTGTAGATGATGATGGATTTGGAGGTAATATCTCCTGTAGATGATTTAAGTGGATGATAATGGAGGTAATATCTCCTGTAGATGATGATAGAGGAGGAGGTAATATCTCCTGTAGATGATGATGATGATGATGATGATGATGGATGATGATGGAGGTAATATCTCCTGCAGATGATGATAGAGGTGGAGGTAATATCTCCTGTAGATGATGATGATGATGATGATGATGGATGATGATGGAGGTAATATCTCCAATAGATGATGATGGATTTGGAGGTAATATCTCCTGCAGCATCCAAAGAAGAGATCACAACACCTCAATCATCATCTACAGGAGATATTACCTCCACCTCCGTCATCATCTACAGGAGATATTACCTCCAAATCCATCATCATCTACAGGAGATATTACCTCCAAATCCAACATCATCATCTACAGGAGATATTACCTCCAAATCCATCATCATCTACAGGAGATATTACCTCCACCTCCATCATCATCTACAGGAGATATTACCTCCAAATCCATCATCATCTACAGGAGATATTACCTCCACCTCCATCATCATCTACAGGAGACATTACCTCCAAATCCATCATCATCTACAGGAGATATTACCTCCAAATCCATCATCATCTACAGGAGTTATTACCTCCAAATCCATCATCATCTACAGAAGATATTACCTCCAAATCCATCATCATCTACAGGAGATATTACCTCCACCTCCATCATCATCTACAGGAGATATTACCTCCACCTCCATCATCATCTACAGGAGATATTACCTCCATCATCATCTACAGGAGATATTACCTCCAAATCCAACATCATCATCTACAGGAGATATTACCTCCAAATCCATAATCTACAGGAGATATTACCTCCAAATCCATCATCATCTACAGAAGATATTACCTCCAAATCCATAATCTACAGAAGATATTACCTCCAAATCCATCATCATCATCTACAGGAGATATTACCTCCACCTCCATCATCATCTACAGGAGATATTACCTCCAAATCCATCATCATCTACAGGAGATATTACCTCCACCTCCATCATCATCTACAGGAGATATTACCTCCAAATCCATCATCATCTACAGGAGATATTAACTCCAAATCCATCATCATCTACAGGAGATATTACCTCCACCTCCATCATGTAGATGTTGGATTTGGAGGTAATATCCCCTGTAGATGATGATGGAGGTGGAGGTAATATCTCCTGTAGATGATGATGGATGATGATGGAGGTGGAGGTAATATCTCCTGTAGATGATGATGGATTTGGAGGTAATATCTCCTGTAGATGATGATGGATTTGGAGGTAATATCTCTTGTAGGTGATGATGATGGAGGTAATATCTCCTGTAGATGATGATGGAGGTGGAGGTAATGTCTCCTGTAGATGATGATGGAGGTGGAGGTAATATCTCCTGTAGATGATGATGGATTTGGAGGTAATATCTCCTGTAGATGATGATGGATTTGGAGGTAATATCTCCTGTAGATGATGATGGATTTGGAGGTAATATCTCCTGTAGATGATGATGGATTTGGAGGTAATATCTCCTGTAGATGATGATGGAGGTGGAGGTAATATCTCCTGTAGATGATGATGGAGGTAATATCTCTTGTAGATGATGATGATGGATTTGGAGGTAATATCTCCTGTAGATGATGATGGATTTGGAGGTAATGTCTCCTGTAGATGATGATGATGGATTTGGAGGTAATATCTCCTGTAGATGATGATGGAGGTGGAGGTAATATCTCCTGTAGATGATGATGGAGGTGGAGGTAATGTCTCCTATAGATGATGATGGAGGTGGAGGTAATATCTCCTGTAGATGATGATGGATTTGGAGGTAATATCTCCTGTAGATGATGATGGATTTGGAGGTAATATCTCCTGTAGATGATGATGGATTTGGAGGTAATATCTCCTGTAGATGATGATGGAGGTAATATCTCTTGTAGATGATGATGATGGATTTGGAGGTAATATCTCCTGTAGATGATGATGGAGGTGGAGGTAATGTCTCCTGTAGATGATGATGGATTTGGAGGTAATATCTCCTGTAGATGATGATGGATTTGGAGGTAATATCTTCTGTAGATGATGATGATGGACTTAGAGGTAATATCTCCTTTAGATGATGATGGAGGTGGAGGTAATATCTCCTGTAGATGATGATGATGGACTTAGAGGTAATATCTCCTGTAGATGATGATGGAGGTGGAGGTAATGTCTCCTGTAGATGATGATGGAGGTGGAGGTAATGTCTCCTGTAGATGATGATGGATTTGGAGGTAATATCTCCTGTAGATGATGATGGATTTGGAGGTAATGTCTCCTGTAGATGATGATGGAGGTGGAGGTAATGTCTCCTGTAGATGATGATGGATTTGGAGGTAATGTCTCCTGTAGATGATGATGGATTTGGAGGTAATATCTCCTGTAGATGATGATGGAGGTGGAGGTAATGTCTCCTGTAGATGATGATGGAGGTGGAGGTAATGTCTCCTGTAGATGATGATGGAGGTGGAGGTAATATCTCCTGTAGATGATGATGGAGGTGGAGGTAATATCTCCTGTAGATGATGATGGAGGTGGAGGTAATATCTCCTGTAGATGATGATGGAGGTGGAGGTAATATCTCCTGTAGATGATGATGGAGGTGGAGGTAATATCTCCTGTAGATGATGATGGAGGTGGAGGTAATATCTCCTGTAGATGATGATGGAGGTGGAGGTAATGTCTCCTGTAGATGATGATGGAGGTGGAGGTAATGTCTCCTGTAGATGATGATGGAGGTGGAGGTAATGTCTCCTGTAGATGATGATGGAGGTGGAGGTAATGTCTCCTGTAGATGATGATGGATTTGGAGGTAATATCTCCTGTAGATGATGATGGAGGTGGAGGTAATATCTCCTGTAGATGATGATGGAGGTGGAGGTAATATCTCCTGTAGATGATGATGGAGGTGGAGGTAATATCTCCTGTAGATGATGACGGAGGTGGAGGTAATATCTCTTGTAGATGATGATGATGGAGGTAATATCTCCTGTAGATGATGATGGATTTGGAGGTAATATCTTCTGTAGATGATGATGATGGACTTAGAGGTAATATCTCCTGTAGATGATGATGGAGGTGGAGGTAATATCTCCTGTAGATGATGATGATGGACTTAGAGGTAATATCTCCTGTAGATGATGATGGAGGTGGAGGTAATGTCTCCTGTAGATGATGATGGAGGTGGAGGTAATGTCTCCTGTAGATGATGATGGATTTGGAGGTAATATCCCCTGTAGATGATGATGGATTTGGAGGTAATATCTCCTGTAGATGATGATGGAGGTGGAGGTAATATCTCCTGTAGATGATGATGGATTTGGAGGTAATATCTCCTGTAGATGATGATGGATTTGGAGGTAATGTCTCTTGTAGATGATGATGGAGGTGGAGGTAATGTCTCCTGTAGATGATGATGGATTTGGAGGTAATGTCTCCTGTAGATGATGATGGATTTGGAGGTAATATCTCCTGTAGATGATGATGGAGGTGGAGGTAATGTCTCCTGTAGATGATGATGGAGGTGGAGGTAATGTCTCCTGTAGATGATGATGGAGGTGGAGGTAATATCTCCTGTAGATGATGATGGAGGTGGAGGTAATATCTCCTGTAGATGATGATGGAGGTGGAGGTAATATCTCCTGTAGATGATGATGGAGGTGGAGGTAATATCTCCTGTAGATGATGATGGAGGTGGAGGTAATATCTCCTGTAGATGATGATGGAGGTGGAGGTAATATCTCCTGTAGATGATGATGGAGGTGGAGGTAATGTCTCCTGTAGATGATGATGGAGGTGGAGGTAATATCTCCTGTAGATGATGATGGAGGTGGAGGTAATGTCTCCTGTAGATGATGATGGAGGTGGAGGTAATGTCTCCTGTAGATGATGATGGAGGTGGAGGTAATGTCTCCTGTAGATGATGATGGAGGTGGAGGTAATGTCTCCTGTAGATGATGATGGATTTGGAGGTAATATCTCCTGTAGATGATGATGGAGGTGGAGGTAATATCTCCTGTAGATGATGATGGAGGTGGAGGTAATATCTCCTGTAGATGATGATGGAGGTGGAGGTAATGTCTCCTGTAGATGATGATGGATTTGGAGGTAATATCTCCTGTAGATGATGATGGAGGTGGAGGTAATATCTCCTGTAGATGATGATGGAGGTGGAGGTAATATCTCCTGTAGATGATGATGGATCCATCTACATCCTGTAGATGTTCATGTTCTTATAACAGAATGATAGCGCTGGAGCCTGGAGAGATCAGCAAACACTAGAGCACCAATGATTTATCCATTATCCCCTTCCTCACTACTCTATATGACCGGGAATTTATCAATGGGTTGTCACCCAACCCCCACCTCGTGCCCAATCCATTCATCACCCCAGATCACCAGGGATGGGACATTTAACCCCTTATGCTAATGCTGTATAAAAGTAATGGATAGGTACTGTGTGGTAGTATTATAGAACGGTCATTCCGATCCTCCCCGCACCATTATAATGACATAACTTTGCAGCAGGGTGTAAACTGAGATTAGTCTGCCGTACCATTCAGAAGATTTAACCCTTTGTGCTCACTGCTAGAGAATTACAAAATCCTGTATTCAATTTGTAATTGCATAGCACTGCAGAAATAAAAAATAAAAATGTCCATGACTATTGAGTTAAAAACAAATATCCAGCACAGGTGCCTGGAGGGGCACAATATACAGGCTGCACCACCTGCAAACTAAGGCCGGGTTCACAAGTAGCGTATATACTGCAGAGGGAAGGAGATTTGAACAATTCTCATCCTCACGCTGCGTAAAAAAAAAAGTTTCCGAAAAAACACTCCGAAATTGACCTGTTTTTCGTCCGTTATTTCCTGCGGCGACCAGGGTCGATACGCTGTGTGCTTTTATTCAGCGTATCCGCCCTGTGTGAACATAAACTTAAAGTCAGAATTGCAGAACATCTCTGGGGCAATTGCTATAGAGAACCTCCTGTCCCGCGCTGTCTGGAGAATCTAGACATCTCCTGGCGGCACATAATGGCAGCGCTGATAGGGTTAATAAGCCCAGGAGGGGAATCGGAGGAGGACGTTACTCACCAGCGGGCGTTGTGGATACTGATGCTGTACGAGGGCTACACATGGTCTAAAGTTTATAACAAGGTGGTAACTTTATTCTATGGGTTGATACGATTTTGGTGATACCAAAATGATATTGTGTTTCTGCTTTTTTTTTTTTTTGTGCTGCCATATTCGGAAAGCCGTGACTTTGTAAAAAATATTTCAGTCTATTCAGCGGTGTGCAGGCGTGTTTTTTTGTGTGGCGAGCTGTAGTTTTTATTGGTACTATTTTGGGGCGCATGCAATTTTTTGATCACCCTACATTCATATTTTTTTATTTTTTTTGGTAGACTTGAGGTGACCGAAAAAACAGCAATTCTGGTGTTTTTCTATTTTAATTTTTTGTCAGCGTTCAGGCAGAGCTTAATAGGAGCAGAAAGATGTCAAATCTGGGGGCTTCATTAGGCCCTCAGGCTGCCATGACAACCACTGGCACCCCACAATCCCATCGCGGGGGGCCAAAGACCTGACGGAGGGGGCCGTCTCCTTTATATAACGGCTTCCATGCTGGCATTGCTATTGACCGCGGCATCTATATGGTTAAACAGACGGGATCAGAGTTCTCTCCGATGCAGTGAGGTTTAAGCTTTATAAATAGGAGATGATCTGCCGCCTTGTGGAAGTCCGGTGACATCGGGATTGAAGAATATCCCCCGTATAGCTGCGGACAGCACGGCTCTATTGTTGCTCGGACTTCAGCTGCATTTGGGGTCTTGTTGACTCTGGCCAAAATCTGAAATTTATTATTTTTCTATTGGACTGTCTTTAATTAATTTTTTTTTTTTTCATTTGTGAAACTATAAAACTATTTTTCCCACTATTGGCCAGCAGGGGGAGACAAGTTCCAAAATGACAATATTTGCGGCACACCCTTCCTGTATACAGTACAGCAGGGTGTGTGCGCTTTATGGCCTCTGGAATGAATGGGATTTAATGGTCAGAGAAATGTCATAGATTATTACAGTCTCCAGGAAGTGATGGAGTACAGCCCCTCCCCCTAAAGACTACGTAGTGGCAGGAGAGCTGCATATAGAGCCTTATCTGTGTTTATAGTGTATCACTTTACTGACCTGCCTTATCTAGACCGCCAGCAGTATCATACAGCTGTCGTTACATTCCCCTGTCCTCTTCCGACTCTCTCCCAGTCTACACAGTAAAGCTGACTAGTGACCTGCTGAGAACAGGAAATGTCAGCCTGCTGAGAACAGGAAATGTCAGCCTACTCTGTATGCTCTAGTGGCCAGTGTGAGAACTGCGTTTTTTAAATTAAGATTTAAAATTAAAAAAAATGTTTACAATAAAACTTGATTAATAAGACATAATATTTTCTCATTATACATTCCCCCTAAAGGGTTGGTCCAGTCTTAGAACAACTTGGCAACCTACTTCCAGAAACATCGACACACCTGTCTACAAGTTGTGTCTGGTATTGCAGCGTACCTCAGTGAATGGAGCTGAGCTGCAATACAACCCATGGACAGGTGTGGCGCTGTTACTTGCTATTTTTTCTAAGCCTTTACAACTGTGAGATACTTTCTAAGGAGTCGTCACTTGTCGTCCACATGTGTTATATTCCCCTAGCTTCTTGCTGCAAACCGTGTATATAGCATCACCCTGTAACATTCATTCTTATAAAGCACCATGAGGCAACTCTGTAAATCTCCTATCGTTTTGTGTCTACAGCTCCTATGCTGAGCTATGTCTTTAGGCTACATACAAACCCTGTGTAGTCTGATCCTGCGTCACACTCCCCTCCTTCTGTCCTCTGCTTCTTTTTTTTTCTACTGAATGTATGTTGGGAAGAAGTAGGGGGGGGCTGGTCGTATAACCGCAGGATCTGACTACACAGAGTTTATTTGTAGTCTGTTACCATGGAGATGCATAGCTCTGCATAGGAGCTGTAGGCAAAAAACTATTTATTAATCAAGATTTTTAGCAAAGTTGCTTCATTTTTCATTTTGGATGTATTGGGACAATGGAAATATTAATAGTTTATATTTATTTTCTGTAATTTTTTTTTTTTTTTTTTTCACTTCACTGCTTTTGTGGTTGTACATAAGTGATCTTTTCTTTTTCCTACCAGATCTTAGAACAAGCCGAGACCTGTTCAAAAAATATGCCAGCTAGCCAAATGCAGGGGGAAGTGGTAAGTGAAGCTTGTAGTATAGGAGGGGGGGGGGTCATCAGCTGACAATATACAGGGGCATAGATGACTTATATCACTGTGGTTATTTTGAGCCCTTTTTTACTGTTTCCATATACAATGAATAAACACCGCTGCAGTGTAAAGTATGGGGAGGGCCTCAGCAACAGCCTGAGATAGGAGGTTCATTTTAAAATACATTAGACTGAATGTAGTAGACAATGCAGCAAAGCTGAAGTCACAGTTCATACGTGTTCCATAACAGAGCAAAGCAGCAGTGTAAAGCCTGGGGGTCAAGACAAAGAAACTAATCCTCTGAAAGAACAGGAGATAGGTGCAGGGGCATAGCTAGGAAAGACTGGGCCCCATGGCAAACTTTTGAGCGGCCCACCCCCACAACCCCCGCCCTCCCGACAGTGAAGATTTATCAGTTCTGTGTGCAATATAAATAATACAACTCGGCCGCCGGTGCTCTCTTATTGCAGGGTTACTTTTCACCAATGATATTTAACTTTGTTTTTTATTACCTAATTATGTTATTTCATAGACACAATTGTTATAAAAAAAAAACTGCCCTAAAACTCAAAGCATCAGGACAGGAAGAACCAGGCCCCCTTGTAGATAGTGCCGCACACCACGCCCCCTGTAGATAGTGCTGCGCACCACGTCCCCTGTAGATAGTGCCACGCACCACACCCCCTTGTAGATAGTGCCGCACACCATGCCCCTTGTAGATAATGCCGCACAGCACGCCCCCTGTAGATAATGCCGCACACCACGCCCCCTTGTAGATAGTACCGCACATCACGCCCCCAGTAGATAGTGCCCCCACAGCGAATGAGGGTGCCTATGAGACGCCGAGACAGGACCTCAGTGTAGGCCAGTGGGATCCAGTGACGTCATCACGCCGGCCTGCGCAGGGATCCTGCCCCAGTGCCTTATAGGCTGCAGGCATGTTATCACAGTAATGTCTTCTAGTTGAGAGTTGATAAGGCTTTTCACCGCTCTGCCATCAGTAGGTTCAGCACTGTACACCTGTCAGACCTCATCACAGACCGTGTAATCTCTCCTGGACACCGGGACATCATCCGTCTATGAGCTTGTCTTTCAGCCTTACCTCCACAGGTTCACCCCTAGGATCTTCGTGCTGGGTTGCGTGGTCGCTTCTGCTGTAATTGTCACCCTGCTAGTTGTGATTGGACTGATGATGCATAATCCAGGTAATAGACATAGCACAGTGTCGCAGGGGTGTGGAGGCGTCTAATGGGGTCTGTACAGAGACAGAGGTCACTCGTAACGAGGGTGGGGAAAGCTGGGATGTCTCCCATAATGCTATGGGGTTGTTTTTCAGGGGTCGGCCCATTAGTTCCATTAAAGGGGAAATCTTAAAGGGGATTTCTAGTCATGGGGTGGTTTTTTATCAAATGACCTACGTATCCACAGAATGGGTCATCAGTATATGATCATATACTGATGACCTATCTTGTGGATAGGTTATCGGTATAAAAAAAAACGCTTTATATAACAAGATGTCCCTGGATCAATCAGATCGCTGCAACTACGAGTGGATATTAGCAGGGTAAATGTAGATACCGCCATCTATCCAGTAGGATTGGCGCTGGTGTGAGGCTGTAGTGGTAATGGTTTGTCTCCAGCTCACAGATCTCTCACTCTATGGAGTTTACAGGCGGGTTGTGGCTCCAGGGTCATGTGTCATGTCTCCTTACCATAAAGATGGCGTAACCGTCTTTCTGCGGGTAGTCCGGCTGTAGAGGAGATTCTAGTTGGTGACCTCCATTGGTGGATGTTGCGCACGTGATTTATTTATTATTTCTTTGCCATAATACATGATTGTCTGTGGGGTCGGCCTACTGGTGGGAGGTACATACACAATGTAGGGATCGTCTTAGAATGCCTCTTCTTCCGTATTGCCATTCAGTCGCCATGACTACCATAATACTTTTGAGGCGGGCAGTCAATTTTATGTTTTATATCTGTCGTCCTATTGTTCGCAATCCTTAACATTGCCATTAGCCTTCAGGATGAGACTTTATCTACCCAATGTTATTCCCCTGCCTGGCGTTACTGTATTCAATATGGCGGCACTTGCTGTCTATTAACAATAGTCGATGAGAAAACCACCAGGGATATTATGCCATGAAAAAGGTAACAACGGATAATAAGTGAAATGATAAAATGATTCTCCTTACTGATGGAGGCCGGATCTAGAGGTGCGGTAATAACCATGACCTGCCTAGGTAGAGTCGTGTGTTAACCTTAGACCATACTATCCCCCCCACTATCCCCCCCACCCCCACTTAGTAAAGACACGTGACACCGAGGTTGGATGTGAAATGGCCACAGCAGCCGTTTATTAATTTCACAGTTTTATAAAAACAATTTAAATCCGAAACATTCGGATAACTAGTTAGGAATCCACCAGAGAATTCCTCCTAATAATTCACATGACCCAACATGGGTCAGAATCATAAATAACAATTAAACGTTAACATTAACCCGAGCAGAGGAAGTCCTTGAAGCCCCCTCAGATGTTCCTTATTAAGAACACACCGAATTAGCCATCTGCAAACCACCAATTACCTCCAGCCGTAAACCAGCTCGGAAGCACCGTTCACCTCTGCAGATGGCTCCAACCACTAGAAGTCCACTTCAAGGGGATAACACCCGATGAAGCCCTCAAGTGATATACCGACCACTAGAAGTCCACTTCAAAGGGATAACACCCGATGAAGCCTTCAAGTGATATACCTTCTACCAGAAGACCACTTCAAAGGGATAACACCCGATGAAGTCTTCAACCATGTACCTTTTTTGGGGGACGCATACCCCCGATGCGACCCCCCCACCATTTTGTACTGACTGGCCTCAAGGACTCCCCCCGCCAGCTGCCATGACAACAGAACCTACTCCGGAAAAAAGAAAAACATGTTAAATAAGCACACAAATAAAACACACAACGCTCATAGACGGACGTACATAAGACCTAAGGAGTAACAAACCAAGGGTGGGAGGGTGGGAGCTTACTTGCTTCTATGTTACTCCTCCCGCTGCTTACGGCTCAATGCCGAGAAACAGCGGGAAGCGCAGTAACGGCCCCCCGTCCCCCTTAACTCCTCCCCGTCCCTCCTTCAGCTCCTTCCAACTCTCCCTCACCTAATTAACCCTTTCCCTACAAGGACGGTCATGTCGGCTTCCCTTCACCCTGCGGCTGCGTCCAGCCTCTTCTTGACCTGCCTAGGTAGAGTCGTGTGTTAACCTTAGACCTTACTATCCCCCCCACCCCCACTTAGTAAAGACACGTGACACCGAGGTTGGATGTGAAATGGCCACAGCAGCCGTTTATTAATTTCACAGTTTTATAAAAACAATTTAAATCCGAAACATTCGGATAACTAGTTAGGAATCCACCAGAGAATTCCTCCTACTAATTCACATGACCCAACATGGGTCAGAATCATAAATAACAATTAAACGTTAACATTAACCCGAGCAGAGGAAGTCCTTGAAGCCCCCTCAGATGTTCCTTATTAAGAACACACCCAATTAGCCATCTGCAAACCACCAATTACCTCCAGCCGTAAACCAGCTCGGAAGCACCGTTCACCTCTGCAGATGGCTCCAACCACTAGAAGTCCACTTCAAGGGGATAACACCCGATGAAGCCCTCAAGTGATATACCGACCACTAGAAGTCCACTTCAAAGGGATAACACCCGATGAAGCCTTCAAGTGATATACCTTCTACCAGAAGACCACTTCAAAGGGATAACACCCGATGAAGTCTTCAACCATGTACCTTTTTTGGGGGACGCATACCCCCGATGCGACCCCCCCACCATTTTGTACTGACTGGCCTCAAGGACTCCCCCCGCCACAGCGAAACAGGCCTTGACCCCCTTAAGCCTGTGAGTTCCTCCACACCACCACCGCCCTTTCTATGCCTTCTGCTATCGCCAAGCTCGAAAGATCAATGCCAACCTCGGTCAGATGAACCCCATCACTTCTCCAGAAATTCCCCACTCCTGACTCCAAATCCCTATGCCTTACGCAAATGCCCCCGTTCTTTGCCACAAAACGGGACACCGCCCGGTTAACCTTTATGCGAGCCTTATTGACTCTCTCCACCGATCTAGCTAACCGCCAATGCTTTCTTGGGACTATATCCGACCACACTACCACCAACTTGGGATAAGATACCCACAAACACAACATATCATGTTTGATATCCCGCACCAACTCACGAAAAGGGCGGACTCCTAAGTCATTCCCACCCACGTGCAACACTAAAACCTCCGGAACCCTATCAAGCCGCGCATATGTCTGGAATTCCGCCAACACCCTGTTCCACGACATACCTCTAAAACCCAGCCAATGCACAACCGCATCCTGTCGCGGAATGCGCAACTGGCGACCATCCGGGCGGACGTCCGCCCTCAAAGCCCCCCAGTGCACGTACGAATGACCCATCAACCACACCAGACAAGGAGGCGAATCTGAAACGGAAAAAACAATTAGGCACCACCAATATAACATTTGTAAAGCGTAAACAACCCCAATCATAACATATGGGGGCGGACATAGGACTTAAACCTTTTAGACTCCCAACGACCAATACGCCTCACCCCTTCATCATCCAACCCCCAGCGCCCCGCTTCCGTTGCTGCGCCAATCCTGAAGGAATGAGATGAATATGAGCCTGCCGCAACACCAACCGCCGTCAAACATTTTTTAAATACAGCTCCAAACTGAAACCTGGACAAAAACGACCCGTCCACATGACGTAACAAAGGCAAATCTGGAGACCCCCCGTTTTGCGTAAAACCCCGCATGCACTCTACAGGGCACATGACCGACCCCGGGAGAGCGAACAAAACTATCAGTTTTCCCTTCCCTACTTGGTCAGTTTTTGATCGACGCAACCATACCTCTAGCCGATCTGCAAATAGGCTCACCTCCCCAGATCTCAGCCCCCCTGCCCGTTTTGTACTTGGCGACACCAACTCACCTATTCTAAATGCTCCAAAAAACGCTAACGAAAAAGCCAATCGAAACAAATCCATTTCATCTGAAGAACGACATACCGATGCTAATGAACCGCCCAACGAGTTAAGCAAAGCAAACGACACCGGCCTTCTACTATCCGCCTCCACCCTACCTCGACGCAACCCCTTCAAAGCCTGCGATACCAGAAATTCCTTCGATACATCCCGAAAGCCCCGCAGCTTAAACCCAAACGCCACCGCAGATATGAACCGGTTCACCTTCGCTACTGAAAACCCCGACTCCCAGGCGTCCCCTAACCAGTACAAAAGTGCCACCAACCTGTCTCTATCCGTATTGACGTCACCCAACTCTCTTAACCACTCCTCCCACTGCCTCCAACAAGCAGCATACGCACTCCACGTCGCGCGCGCCAAAGACCTTTTTAACAGCTGCTCTACGGGACCGATACCAGATCCCACAGATGCTCCGGACACGCCAACCCGAGACGTTCCGCTCCCGGTGCCAATTGCCGAAACCGGTCCCACTGCGAGCGAGAAAGAGCATCAGCGATACAATTCTGAACACCCGGGACATGCACCGCCACCACCCACGCGTTCAATGACAAACACACCAACACTAAATGTCGCAACAATTGAACTACCGGAGGAGAGGATGCCGTGATGTTATTAATGGCCAGCACCACCCCCATGTTGTCGCAGTAAAAACGGACCTTCTTATCCCTGAGCCTGTCCCCCCAAATGGTAGCCGCCACCACGATGGGAAACAGCTCGAGCAGGGCCAGATTCCGCGTGAGTCCACTGGACACCCAGCTAGCCGGCCATTGACCCGCGCACCACGGACCTCCCCCATAGGCTCCAAAACCACCCACCCCAGCCGCATCCGTAAAAATATTCAAATCACTCGTATCCTGCGCAGGAGCCATCCATAGCGAGCGACCATTGTACTGGCCCAAGAAGTCATCCCAAACCTGAAGATCAGCTCGGTGCTCCTCCTTGAGCCGCACAAAATGATGCGGCGCGCGCACTCCCGCCGTTGCCGCCGCCAACCTCCTACCAAACACCCTCCCCATCGGCATAATCCGGCAGGCGAAATTCAACTTCCCCAGCAGCGACTGAAGCTCCCTCAGCGCCATTTTCTTCATTCTACAAGCCCGTCGAACCTCCAGCCTCAAAGCACCCAACTTATCCGCCGGGAGCCGACACTCCATTGCCACCGAGTCAATTTCGATTCCCAAGATACAAATCGTCGCTACCGGGCCCTCCGTTTTTTCCGGCGCCAAAGGGATACCAAAATCCCTCGCCACCTTCTGTAGTGCATGAAGCAAATTACCGCACACCGGCGAACCCCCCGGGCCAACGCACAAAAAATCATCTAAGTAATGGATCAACGAATCGACCCCGGATACTCCCCTCGTTACCCACTCCACGAAGCTACTAAACGCCTCGAAGTATGCACAAGAAAGTGAACACCCCATCGGAAGGCACCGATCCACGTAAAAGGCCCCATTCCAAAAACAACCCAACAGCCGTTGGCTTTCTGGATGGACCGGCAACAACCTGAACGCCGCCTCGATGTCGGTTTTTGCTAGCAGCCCCCCCGGACCCGCAGCCCGCACTAACCCCACCGCCTTATCGAATGAGGTATAAACTACGGAACACAACTCGTGATCAATCCCGTCATTTACCGACGAACCTTTGGGATACGATAAATGTTGAATCAAACGAAACTTTCCGGGCTCGCGTTTAGGGACAATACCCAAAGGGGACACAACTAAATCTTTTACCGGCGACTCAACAAATGGCCCCGACATGCGCCCCAACGAAACTTCTTTTAACAACTTTTCCGACACGACTTCCGCATGCAAGTAAGCCGATTTTAAATTCCTCCGCGTAACCGGAACCTCATAAGGAGGCGGAGGAATAACAAAACCAACACGAAACCCTTCATAAAGCAACTTAGCTGCCGCCCTATCCGGATACTCACTTAGATAAGGGGCCATCCTTTCCACCCTCACCGGCGACACCCCCTTGACCAGCTCCGTGCTGGTTCCCTGACCTCTTTTTTCGCAGACATTTTGCCGCCCCGTGTGATGCACCATTACACTCGGAGCACACGTGCTTGAACTTGCACGTGGCCCCGAACTTGCACTGACCTTCATTGAATTGCCAGCAAAACCCCGCCTTTCCCCCGCCGCTTTGTCCACTCTGACTAGACTGGCCTCCCTGGCCACCGCTCCCGGGAAAGGGCTGCCTAACCGGAGCCGTAACCCGTAACCAGAGAGCAATATCCTTCTGGTCCCACCGAATCGCCGGCCGAACCGCCTTCCGCTGACGGAATTGCTCATCATATCGCAGCCACGCCTGACCCCCATACGCCCTATGAGCCTCCCCAATGGCATCAAAATAACAAAACAACGCCGAACAATTTTCCGGCGCCTTTTCCCCTATCACACTAGCCAATATGGCGAACGCCTGCGACCAATTAACGAACGTCTGCGGGATAAGCCTATACCGCCGCCGTTCCTCCTCGTCCTTTTTACTCTCATCCCGCTTGCTCTTATCCAAATTAAATTTAGCCAGCGGCAAGAGAGAAAAAATTTCAACATATTCGTCTTTCCAGATCCGATCGCGCACCTCCTGCTTTAAATGCGCCCCCAACGGACCCTCAAAGCAAACATACACCTCCCCCCGAGCACGATCGTCCATACGCACTCGATCGCCGTCCTTCTGTGCCTCGGTCTGTACCGACACCGCGACCGCCTCTCTAACCGCCACCACAGGACGCGCCTGTAACGATCCCACGTCCCTGGGGCCTTCCCAAACTACCGCAGGAGACACTTCCGTTACTACCGGCGCAGCGGCCCTATCCAGGCGCCCCACCAGCTCCCGTAAGCAACCCACTAAGTCTGCCAAACCCGCTCCGTCGCGTCCGCCCGCGCCACTACCGGCCCCCGATGCAATGCTAGCCGCCCCCCCCGCCGACACCCGACATAAAAATCGCTGGATAAGACAATGATGGAGTTATACACTCACCGGGCTGCACAGGCGCTGTGTTCCCGTCAGCCGGACCATCCTGACCTCGACGATACACGTCCAGTTCACCTTCCTCCAGTTCTTCTCTCGCCGACGACTGTCCCTCCCAACGACATCTTCGGAACGGGGATGAGGACGCGCTGACCGATGGGCCGGCAACCTGCCGCCCGACCGCCGGGACCCAGACTTCCGACCGGACCTGTTGCCTCGACGTCGCTGCAGATCTAGGCGTCCGTCTAGACGATCCTGACGAAGCCTGCCCCCTGGCCGGAACATCACCATGCGGGGCGGCCGTACCTTGTCCTCCAAATCTTCCATCTGATGGGGGAGGGGTGACAGGGAGCCCAGCCTGCGACTCCCTGCTTACCGCCGGACCCCGTCGCGGCCTGGGATTCCTGCCAGGACGCAGGGCCTGGGAAGGGGCGGTCCTCCCAGCTGCCTGGCCTGCAGCGTCCGGGATCGGGCTCCCTCTGCGACGCCGTGTCCGCGGGACTACCTCCGGACTGAGGCGCTCTGGAGGTCGGGACCGCCGAGAGGGACGGGTCGACCCAGCCTGCGTCGCCGTCACCCCTGGCACCGCTCTCTGCCTGCCCAGCGCAGGAGCGGTTGTTGCCGACTCCCCCCCCGCCGCCATAGCCATGCTCGTAAGGGGGCCGGGGGAGGGGAGCCTGTCCTCTTCAACCGACCCCGAACGCCGTGCCCGACGTGGCGAAACGGCGTCCGGGATCCTCGTTATTGCAGCCACGGTCTCCTCTAGCCATCCGGGACCGTGGTGCACAGCAGCGGCACGCAGCCGCTCTAACATAAGGGCTTCTGCCATTTCTAAAAGACGGGCAACGGGGAGCTTACTTGCTTCTATGTTACTCCTCCCGCTGCTTCCGGCTCAATGCCGAGAAACAGCGGGAAGCGCAGTAACGGCCCCCCGTCCCCCTTAACTCCTCCCCGTCCCTCCTTCAGCTCCTTCCAACTCTCCCTCACCTAATTAACCCTTTCCCTACCAGGACGGTCATGTCGGCTTCCCTTCACCCTGCGGCTGCGTCCAGCCTCTTCTGTCCTGTGTCTTTCTTCATCAGGTACCGGAAATGAAGTCAGCGAGGTGAGTGTTTTTTGAGTACTTATCCGGGGTAGAATCAGTTTAATTAAAATGACATGGAAAGTGTTCCCTAGTGGGCAGACAAATAGTGATCAGCAGAATCAACAGGATGAGGTTCATCTTGTGCGGATTCCTCATCGGGTCGGGATTGAGTGCTATGTTCCTTTTATGCACCCAGATAGTTTGGAGCAGACACAGCGAACACATCCAGACTGTAGGGTCCCATGCACCCGACGTATGCCAAAGTAGTGTCTGTATATTATGCCATATATGTCAATACGCTATTGTAAACATAGGCATCTGGTAAAAAAGGTTTTATAATCGCCACATTTGGAAGACGTGTCAGCCGTGTAACAGGACGCCCAGCCGTGTAACGGGACCCCCGGCCATGTAACGCAATGTTCAGCCTTGTAAGGGGATGCCCAGCCGTGTAAGGGGGCGCCCAGCCATGTAAGGAGACACCCAGCCGTGTAAGGGGATGCCCAGCCGTGTAAGGGGACGCCCAGCTGTGTAACGGGACCCCCGGCCTTGTAAGAGGCTGCCAGCCGTGTAAGGGGGCGCCCAGCCGTATAAGGAGACACCCAGCCGTGTAAGGGGACGCCCAGCCGTGTAAGGGGACGCCCAGCCGTGTAAGGGGACGCCCTGCCGTGTAAGGGGACGCCCTGCCGTGTAAGGGGACGCCCTGCCGTGTAACGGGACGCCCGGCCGTGTAACGGGACACCCGGCCATGTAACGGAGATGACCGATCACGGATTATTATATTGCTGATGTTTGAATCCCCGTCTCTCTCCTCTGTAGGTTCAACAGTCCACAGCCGCAGGAAAACACCCACGTTCCACCCGCAGTCTGAGCAGTACGTTCATATTTACTGTTTCGTATCAACTCCGTCCAGTTTCTATGACCCCGTTCTATAGCACAGTCCGGCCTTCTATGAATGGTCAAAAACAGGCAAAATGTTGGTCACAGTTCGACCATGGCGTATCTCATGGTATTAGACAGGGAATTGTAGGTCCTGACAAGAGTTTTCTACAGTGGCTATTGTACATGTGGTGCTATATGTGCCCCTGGTCCTCAGCCCGATATTTGTTTACTAACTGGAGCTGAACCTTAGATGTAGTTTAGCTCAAGTTTCCGTATAGACGAGCTGACTGTGTGAGGAAGCTCCAAGGTTTAATCCTCAATGTTTCATACTGATCAGTGTATTAGTGAGGGGGGCACCTCCTCCACACCCATGACATGCCAACCCCAGATCTCCATGTACATAGCATGGGCATGCACAGATGCTGAGTGTAAAGACGGATAAAGAATTATTATTAAAAAAAAAAACAATAGTACTGACCGATATTTGCTGACTTCTTCCAGACCACCCCAACCCCCACCCCATTGAGCAGGCTTAAATCAATTGGCATCCCTACTGTAAAAGTGACCACTCTTGTGTCATCTTCTGGGAAACCCCTGACCGGGTCCCACATCCTCTCCCCTGTCACATGACTGTGCGTACAGTACAATCTCCTTCTACTTGTGTATTGTAGGTGAATGTGTCATCCACGAGAAGACGACGACGTTCCATAGCAGTTTCGATTACTGCGAAAGCCAAAACTCGAGACTCCTTAACGAGGGAGACGTGAAGGTGATGAGTCTGACCTACTGTAATGTGAAGAAGTGCTGTTGTCACTGGCATGGTGCCCGCTGGACTTTACACAGTATGAGGCTACATTCACACGAACGTCACCCACCTCGGACGTGAAAAACTGCCGGTTTCCACGTCTGAGGTGGACCCGTGAGGAAAGCGTTGTCAAGGATCCCACCCCGACCAGAGTCTATAGAGGGAATGTGTGACACGCAGTAAAATAGGACATGTTCTATTTTTCAACGGACCGTTCACACGCTCCACTGAAACAACGGTCGTGTGAGCGGCCCCATTGAAATACATAAGTCCGTGTGACAGCCATTGCTTTAACGACCGTCACACGGATGAGATTCACATTCATGTGAATGAGCCCTAATATGTAGAGAGGACGGGGGGTGCTTTATATTATAAGAAATTATATATTGTATTCCTGGAAGTTTATGGAGGTATCGTGTGTTCACAGACACTGAATCATTGTGTTACACGGGGTGAAGACTTCTGGGCGGCTCCTACGAGCAGGTAATGTCTAACACTCCTTGTTCTACACAGTATAGATCAGTGTTCACACTTTATACTCCGAGGTCTATGTCACCCCATTATTATGTAAGTAATGTCACTAATAGAACAATGGAGATAGACCTTCTTCCCCGTCTTTGTCTGGTCCTCCCCATCACCGAGTGACCTCGTCTTGTGTTAGAGTCTTCCCCGTCACCTCGTCTTGTGGTAGAGTCTTCCCCGTCACCTCGTCTTGTGGTAGAGTCTTCCCCGTCACCTCGTCTTGTGGTAGAGTCTTCCCCGTCACCTCGTCTTGTGGTAGAGTCTTCCCCGTCACCTCGTCTTGTGGTAGAGTCTTCCCCGTCACCTCGTCTTGTGGTAGAGTCTTCCCCGTCACCTCGTCTTGTGGTAGAGTCTTCCCCGTCACCTCGTCTTGTGGTAGAGTCTTCCCCGTCACCTCGTCTTGTGGTAGAGTTTTCCCCGTCACCTCGTCTTGTGGTAGAGCCTTCCCCGTCACTCCGTGACCTCGTCTTATGGTAGAGCCTCTTCTGTCACTCCGCAGCCTCGTCTTGTAATAGTCTTCCCTGTCACTCCACATTCTTGTCTTGTGTCAACATATATCTCATGGGACTATACAGTCTATGGGCTAAGTCGCCAGCAAGTGCGGTTAAATTTATTCAACTCCCCAGTAATGATAGAAACTCCAAATATCAAATAGAACACAAGAGAAAGAAACAGAGTCAAAAACTATCAATAAATGTAAATTTGCCAATGGCATAGAAAAATATATTTATTGGACAATACAAATAACACGATTAAAAATAGACTACAAATCAAAATGGACTGTATATCTCCAAATGGTATGGGAGAGGGACGTGGGTCATGGAGGTAAAACAGTACAAACAACAGTTTATAACAGTAGTTCTAAGCGGTTTGCTAAAAAATAGATACAGAGGAAGCGAGAGTTAGCTACAACCATATACAATGTCGGTATATATCAGCAAGAGCGTTTAATCTTAGTAACAGGCATGAAAAGGATAAAGAGCTTAATAGTTAAGCAAAGAACGTCTCCGTGCAACCAGACCTGCTGTCTAAGTAGACGTAAATGTTTTGCAGCTAAACCTATCGCAAGCTCCGAAGAGTGAATGTATCAATCAGTAGTCATTGCAAAAGAAACACCGCTAGTACTGACCCATATCGTTCCAAAGATGCGGTGACTCCCAAAGGTGGACAAACCCCTTGAAAAAGCCATCCACGCGAAACGCGCGTTGGGGTTTGTCCACCTTTGGGAGTCACCGCATCTTTGGAACGATATGGGTCAGTACTAGCGGTGTTTCTTTTGCAATGACTACTGATTGATACATTCACTCTTCGGAGCTTGCGATAGGTTTAGCTGCAAAACATTTACGTCTACTTAGACAGCAGGTCTGGTTGCACGGAGACGTTCTTTGCTTAACTATTAAGCTCTTTATCCTTTTCATGCCTGTTACTAAGATTAAACGCTCTTGCTGATATATACCGACATTGTATATGGTTGTAGCTAACCCTCGCTTCCTCTGTATCTATTTTTTAGCAAACCGCTTAGAACTACTGTTATAAACTGTTGTTTGTACTGTTTTACCTCCATGACCCACGTCCCTCTCCCATACCATTTGGAGATATACAGTCCATTTTGATTTGTAGTCTATTTTTAATCGTGTTATTTGTATTGTCCAATAAATATATTTTTCTATGCCATTGGCAAATTTACATTTATTGATAGTTTTTGACTCTGTTTCTTTCTCTTGTGTTCTATTCTTGTCTTGTGGTAGAGCGACCCCATCACTCCTTGTCTTGTGGTAGAGCCTATCCGTCAATACACGTCTTAATTTTATGGTAGAGTCCCCTATCACTCCTCGTCTTGTGGTAGAGTCTTCCCCGTCACTCCTTAACTTCGTCTTGTGGTAGAGCCTTCCCCATCACTCCGTTTCCTCGTCTTGTAGTAGAGTCTCTTCGTCACCTCATCTTGTGGTAGAGTTTTCCCCGTCACTCCGTGACCTCGTCTTATGGTAGAGCCTCTTCTGTCACTCCGCAGCCTCGTCTTGTAATAGTCTTCCCTGCCACTCCACATGCTTGTCTTGTGGTAGAGCGACCCCGTCAATCCTCGTCTTGTGGTAGAGCCTTTGCCGTCACTCCACGTCCTCGTCTTGTGGTAGATCTCCCATCAATCCTCATCTTGTGTTAGCGCCTTGCACGTCCTTCCTGTGCCTCGTATTGTGGTAGAGCCCCCCGTCACCCTGGTCCTCGTCTTTTGGTAGAGGCCTGCATCTTGTCTTGTAGCTTTATAACACCATGGTCTTGACTCTAAACTTTACTATTGTCTTGTAGGAATGATAAAGATTGTTTCATCTACAACACAGTCCATGGATTTGTGAAGATGGATTGCAGCACTCTCCGCTGGTTTATATGTGTGGCAACCTAGACTTCTAGCAATGGACGAACTCCTTACGTGTATATATTCTCGACTGCAGAATCGAATTAAATCCATAGATGAGGAGTTTACATTGCTAGCTCCCATGATGGTGCATGTGTGGGCTGTCATGTGGATGTTTTTACGTGTTTCTATATATCTAGTAATATAATGTGTCACTGCTATACTCCATAATGAGCCGTAGCTCCTCCCGCCTGAACATGTACATGGGTCGCAGGTCTTGTCATTTAACACTTTACATTGCTGCTCTTTATGTCTCCGGGAGACGCCAGATCCTCATGATTTGCCGAGACTGCACTTTAAGCTGTTCACAAGCACAGTGTTAAAGATGCTTCGTGGATAATGTTTTATATAGAAATTGCTGCTATTACGTATTTATAGACTAATATGAAATCCGCTTTTTAGCATTTTTTTTATTGCGTAAGATCTCGTGCCACAAAACGGTCCGATCACTTAGGTCTATAGTCAAAGATGATTTAATTTTCATAACATTTTTTATACTCGTTTGTACTATACGAAATTATATAAAACATTGAAATATATGTTATAAGAGCGGAAGGAAGGAAGTGTCTGCCGCCTGTAGCTCCTCTTTATCATCCTGCAGTCTCTGTGTAAGACCTTCTTCACACAGTGCAGATTTTGGATGTATTTTTTGAAGCCAAAAACAGGAACTGAAACTTAACAGAAGAAATATATAAAGACGGGTCGTAAAGTGTCTCCTGTCCTGGATCCAATTCCTGTTTTGGCTTATTAGATGAATGGGCAGTGTGAACACGGCCTAAACGTTTACAAACTTATTTTGTCAGGGGGGAGGGGGGAGATGATGCTGCAGTCTCTGTGCCTGTGTGTGAGAGGGGAGTGGGAACAGCAGGGCAGAGGCAGCTGATTGGCTCACAGGTCTGACATCACCCCAGGAAGAGCCTGCCCCAGGCATGGAGAGCAAAAATATACAATGAAATGAACATCAGAGGGAAGAAGACCCACTTTTGGTAACGGTAACACCATGGCCGATACAGCGGACTCCCGGACTAGTCTTTGCTAGTACTGTACATACTACTGATGAATCGGCCATCTATATAATACTGATGTACATGTTGTTTTATTTCTGTTACTTATATAGAACCAATATATTCCTGACCCCATCGGGGCTCCCAATCTATATTCCCTATCTGCATGTTTTTATGGTGGGCGAGTTCAGGAGAACCTGGAGGAAAAATTTGGGGAGAACATACAAACTCCAGGCATACGTCGTCCCTGGTCGGATTTGAACCCTGGACCCCAGCGCAGCAGGATGACAGCACTAACCGTCCATGAAATATTGATGTACCTTTATGTATTACGGTGCTGTGCACATATATAAAACAGGGGTGGATTATCACTACCTGCCCACGGGTCACCATTTCTCTGATGCGGGATCATCTTATCAATTTTGCTGGAATATTTTCATATTTATATTTAATAAAAATATTTCATCATTCGCCATTTTTTCCCTCTTTTCTGACTATTCAGTTTTTTCCCCTTTATTACTATTTTTTGGGGTTTTTATGATGCTTTTTGACTTTGTTTTCTTATTTCCCCTCCTTTTTGTAATAATTTCATATTGTTTTCATTAACTTTTTCTCTCCCCTCCCCCCTGAACACGACTTATCTTCTGAGGCACTGCCCAGTCCTACACGACTCTATGCCCTACTTTATTATTTGTAGTTCCTTTTTTATACATTCTTCACTTTTCCTCCTCTGAGGAGTTTATAGAAAACGAATTAAATATTGTTTAAAAAAAAAAAAAGTTGGATCCTTCGTACAACATGTCCTAATAGTAACTAAAGAAAAGGACTCTAAGGGTATGTGCACACGTAGTGTTTTCAGCCGTTTTTCGTACCGTAAACGCCCAAAAAAATGCCTACAAACATCTGCCCATTGATTTCAATAGGAAATACGGAGTTCTGTTCCGACGGGGCATTTTTTTACGCCTGATTTTCAAAGAAACGTGCATAAAAAGACGCCCCGTAAAAGAAAGTGCATGTCACTTCTTGAGACGTTTTTTGGAGCCCTTTTTCATTGACTCAATAGAAAAACCGCTCCAAAAACGGCCGTAAAACAACGCAGCGAAAAACGCGAGTGACTTAAAAAACGGCTGGAAATCAGGAGCCGTTTTCCCTTGAAACCTGCTCCGATGGCCTCAGTCTTCAATGTCTATTTCCAAGCCAAGTGTCTCTTTGAGGTGAATTTAACCCTTTAACATTTAATGAAATGCATTTTAGTCACATTCAATAATAGAAAAATCGACACATATAAATTCTATCCCGGCCGCATCACCGAGAAAGAAAGAATAAAAAGGAGATTAAAAAAAAAAGTAAAGGGGGTGTTTTATTCTATGTGCACGATCAATCGTAAATCCCATATCGGGTAACTCGTAGGACCGCCAAACCAAAACCAAATTAGGAAATTGATCATTAGTAATATTTTCCGTGACCCCTGGGATGCGAAGGTTCCTTCTGCTGCGATCCTCGACGTCAGTTTTGCTGTGCCCATTTTTGCCTGTAAGGGCACGTTCAGACGTGGCGGAATTTTTCCGCTGTAAATGTTGGTGCAGATTTGGGCCAATTACGCAACGAATCTGCGCCAGCATTTGCATATTTGACAGGTAATTCAGACGTTGCAGATATCACAGCGGACTTGCCACAGATTTCAGTTTTTGCATTGTAAAGGCTGAAATTCCGCTTCTTCTCCGCAACACTCAGTGTATGCTGCGGAGGGGAAATTCTACACCGCAGCCTCTGGTCCGCAGCGGAGTTTTCCGCAACGTATGAACTAACTTGCCTCAAAATGTATTGAAACAAATGTAAAAAACGGCCGCTGGAGAATTCCACAGCAATTCCGCCACGTCTGGCTGTGCCCAAATAGTTTATTACCATCTATTAGCGCCTTGCAGCTTTTAGTCGGTGTGTACACCTCTCGTTTAAGTCGAAAAAAGCCAAGGGAGCTACTATAAAATCTAACCTTTAATAACTACCCCTAAAATCAGATGTATAAGCTCACAGGACAAACAAGAAAAATAATCGGTATGTGGAGACCTCCAGTGCGCGATCACTGGAAGAGCCCCTAAAAAATCCACCAGCAGTAATGGGCCAGGATTCGCTGGAAAATCTGCGCTCCTTTTTGAATAGTTTAGTACGGCCGGTCACTACAGGAGTCAGAACTCGCCTGCTGGACTGTGGTTTTCTGGTAACTTGATTAGGCCTTATGCACACGGCCGTGCCCGTAATCACTGGCCACCGACGGCCGCGGGCCTTTGAAGTGTTGGATTTTCTTTGCATGAACTTATATATTTAAAATCTTCACTAATTCTTGTAGACAATTTTTTCGAAGTGCCCTGATGAGTCCCGTGAGGGATGAAACGCGTTGGTATAATGCCTAGATATATGTAGGGTTTGTGTAGTATAGGGTGACGGCCCCCAAGGGCCACTTTCCTGTTTAGGGTCAGATAAACAGGTCTGAATATCTGCCCTGTTGTTCTCTCGGTCTAAGGTCGGGTTCCCACGTAGCGTGAACGCTGCGGAGTTTCCGGAACGTACTTGTGAGGTGGAAATTGCGCAGCAATTACAGTAGCAGCAAAGTGAATGAGATTTATAAAATGTGATGTCTGCGGGGAAGAAATGCTCAAAAGTCGTGCGGAAAGTGTTCTGTGGTGCGTTTTTTATTTCTGCAGCATATTAATTTACGACGCCGTGAGTTCTGTGCGGAGACGCCGCGTGTTTGGTCCATAGACTTTAACGGGGAGCAGAAATTTCGCAACAGATTTATGTTGTTGTGGTTTTTTCAGCGTTTACACAGCAGAAACGCAGTAAATACCGCTGGAAATCCGCAGGTGCGCATATGCTTTGCTATAACCGATGTTTAACACTAAGGCTGGGTTCCCGTAAAAATAACGCAGCTTGTTCCGGCATTGCAATTTTTGCGGCGTAAACGCTTTGATTACACCGCAACGCTTGACTTTCTGTTGCGGGTTTTGCATCCCCTTTGAATTGAATAGGGAAAATTCGCAACGGAAAATGAACAAAAACGCAGCATAAATTGACATGGAATTAAACTCCGCCCCGCGGGTCAATTTATTAACGTTTACGCTGCGATTTTCTAAATCTCATCCACTTTGCTGCTACTGCAAATGCTGCGGAATTTTTCCGCACAGAATTCCGTTGCGGATTTCCGCAGTGTTTACACTACGTAGGAACCCGGCCTTGGGGTATGTTCACACGGCTTATTTTCTGCCGTTTTTCGGCCCATAAACGCCACGAAAAAAAATGGAAGCTGAACGCCTCCAAACATCTGCCCTTTGATTTCAATGGAAAAAACAGCGTTTTGTTCCAATGGGGCGTTTTTTTACGCGGCCATTTGAAAAGAAGTACATGTCACTTCTTGAGCCGTTTTTCGAGCCGTTTTTCATTTAATCAATTGAAAAACGGCTCCAAAAATGGCCGCAAAAAAACGCATCAAGAAACACTTGTGGTTTCAAAAACGGCTGAAAATCAGAGGCTGTTTTCCCTTAAAAACCGCTCCGTATTTTACAGCCGTTTTTACTTTAGCACGTGAACACACCCTTAGGCTATGTTCACACACTTAACAAAAAACGGCTGCAAATACGGAGCGGTCTCAGACGTTTTTTAAGCAACTTGTGTTTTTTGCGGCGGTTTTTGGAGCCGTTTTTCTATTGAGTCAGTGAAAACTGCTCCAAAAACGGCTCAAGAAGTGACATGCACTTCTTTTTACGAGGCGTGTTTTTACACGGCCGTTTCTAAAAACGGCCCCGTAAAAAAAACACCCCGTGGGAACGGAATGCCATTTTTCCCATTGAAATCAATGGGCAGATGTTTGGAGGTTTTCAGCCCACGCATTTTGAGCCGTTTTTTGGGGGCGTTTACGGCCCGAAAAACGGCTGAAAATAGGACGTGTGAACATACCCTTAGGGTAAGATAGGGATGGCCACGACTGTCTCCTCTTTCCACAGACCATCGTCGGCCCAGTGTCTGCGTTTTCTCCATCTAAACGCTTTGCGCACAGACGGCCAACGTGGATTCTGGTAAGATCCGGCCATTTTTTAGTAAACATTAACTCATGGTGTGCTGATTTTGGTAGATTTCATATGCATGTGATCTCATTGCTGCGCACGCTACTGTTTTACTGCTGGTGGATTTTTTAGGGGCTCTTCCAGTGATCGCGCACCGGAGGTCTCCACATACCAATTATTTTTCTTGTTTGCCCTGTGAGTCTAATCGAAGATCCTTTAAGAGATTTTTTTTTATACTATCCACCATTAAATAGACAGAATAAAAGATCATGGAATAGAATGCTTGTCAGTTTTACACTGACGGACAATAAGGGTATGTTCACACGGCAGCCTCCGTTACGGCTGAAATTACGGAGCTGTTTTCAGGAGAAAACGGCTCCGGAATTTTTAGCCGTAATGGCATGTGCAGGCGCTTTTCGCTGCGTCCATTACGGACGTAATAAGAGTTGTTTTTCCATGGAGTCAATGGAAAATGGCTCCAATTACGTCTCAAGAAGTGACAGGCACTTCTTTGATGCGGGCGTCTTTTTTACGCGCCGTCTTTTGACAGCGGCTAAAAAAAATGACCGTCGGCACAGAAAATTGTAAAGCCCATTCAAATGAATGGGCAGATGTTTGCCGACGCTTTGGTGCCGTATTTTCGGACGTAATTCGAGGTTAAAACGCCCGAATTACGTCCGTAAATAGGGTGTGTGAACCCAGCCTAATGCTTTGGTATACGAAGTATACCAAAGGATTATAGAAGCGATCAGAAGATTTCATGGTGAAGTCCCCGAGTGATTCTAAAAAAAAATAATAATAATAATAGTGAAATAAGGTTTTAAAAAAAAAAAAAGAAAACCGCACAGTAAAAATAAAAATTCATATATTGTGACGACCGGAATAAAGGTTATTAAAACCACCTAAAACAGAAAAACTACAGAAGAATTGCTTTTTTCCCCATCCTCCCCCCAAAAATAAGTTTTGTACCCCAAAATAGTAACGATGAAACTGATATCTCGTCCCACAAAAAACATAAACAGAAAAATAAAAGTTACAGCTCTAGAAATGTGACGACAAAGACAAACCATTTTTGTTTTAAAAGTGTTTTTATTGTGCAAAAGGCGGTAAAAACACCAAAAAACGTCTACATTTTTTAGATCACCATCGTCAGACCGACCCATAGACGAAGGGAAACACGTTATTTATTCCAACAGTAAATGACGGCAAATTTTAGGTAAAAAAAACAATGGTGGAATTGCTCTTTTGCCCATTGCCCGTGTATATCAGCTGTTTTTGGAAGCCCAACCACCTGGGCACCGATTCCCCACCTCGATGCGAAAAACAGCAACTATCTAACAGAGTCGGGAGTCCCTCGATCTCGAGCTGTCCTATGGATATGCCATAAATGTCTGAGGTGGGATGTTTAGGGCCAAAGTAGGCTTGGTCCCTAAGGTGTACATTTGAAATATTTTTGATGTATCTAAACCGGGGAGTTGTAAAATCTCAGTAAAAAAGAACCTATTTCACCCATGAGATTGAAGAAGAAAGAAAGATCGGGAGTCCGTTCTAAACCTTGACTTTGATTCAATCAAAATTTGGGTATTCGCCAGGTTGTCGGATATGGCCATCCCAATATTTAACATTTTCCCCTTTTTTCTAAAACCTTTATTTCAAATTTAGTATAATATTAATTTATTATATTTATCTTATCTAATGGAAGGGCTATAGAGGTTTTCCAGTTGATCTTCACACCCGAACAAGTTGCAAAGTTCTGGAAAATGTCAAAGACTTTAGGAAATGGTCTGGGTGGACCTCCCAGAAGGAGGAGATCATCGGCAGGTTAACGGATTTTGTCTAATTTATTTTCAGTATTAAACCCTTTGACGTCTACACATGTAACAGAAGGGTTAATAGTGGACATCCCTGTCCGGTGCCCCTGCTAACAATAGAAAAAAGGAGATAATAAACCATTGACTGAAACTCTTCCGGGGTTGGATTACAGCAGACAAATCCATGACTCGAATTGTGGTCAAAACCAAAATTGTATCCAATACCTTGAGCAGATAATTCTATTCTACACACGATGGGATAACATGATTTCCAAAGTCTGCACCCCCACTTCATATCCTCCACTGAAAAGAATGTACTGTATGACCCTTCCTGCTATCAGCCTAAGCTTGTAAGGTGGGCTTAGGAGGTGCACGGCCCTGGCAGGAGTGTCGTACCTAGGGATGCATCGAAACTTCTATACTGTTTCGATACCGTGCACCCCCAAACAGTTCAAGACCGTTATTTCATGTATTTCGATACTAAGCTGTGCAGTAACACAATGTATGGGAGCGGGGCTACGGCTGTGTAATACAGCCATTGCCCCACTCCTGAGTCCTCAGAAGTTCGCGCGTGACCAGCATTAGGTGATGCGACCAGCGCTGCACTAATAAATGCCGGCACTGCAAAACACCCCCATGTTCTCTGTCTTCGATGCCTGCGCCACCGCACATTAGTGCAGCGCTGGTCGCATCACCGTATGCTGACTGCGCATGCACTTATTGTCAGGAACGGGGCAATGGTTGTATCATACAGCCGCAGCCCCGCGGCGGAGATCAGAGAAACCTCTCATCTCTGCCATTATTCCCCTGAATGCTGCGATCAAAGTTGACCGCAGTGTTCAGGGGAAAATGAGAAGGGGGGATGGCCCTTGGATCGCATCACAGGGAATCCCTGTGATGCGATGGAGGGCCATACCATATATGGGCAAACAGCCCAGGGTCCACTGAAGGACCCCAGAGCTGTCTGACCATATTTCCTGTTAGGGCATACTTAGGTCTGTCCTAACAACTGCCTGTGTACTAACAGTGTATAAATTTATGCCTGTGTACTATCAGTGTATAGATATATGCCTGTGTACTATCAGTATATAGATATATGCCTGTGTACTATCAGTATATAGATATATGCCTGTGTACTATCAGTATATAGATGTACGCCTGTGTGCTATCAGTATATAGATATACGCCTGTGTGCTATCAGTATATAGATATACGCCTGTGTGCTATCAGTATATAGATATATGCCTGAGTGCTATCAGTATATAGATATATGCCTGTGTACTATCAGTATATAGATATATGCCTGTGTACTATCAGTATATAGATATATGCCTGTGTGCTATCAGTATATAGATATATGCCTGTGTACTATCAGTATATAGATATATGCCTGTGTGCTATCAGTATATAGATATATGCCTGTGTACTATCAGTATATAGATATATGCCTGTGTACTATCAGTATATAGATGTATGCCTGTGTGCTATCAGTATATAGATATATGCCTGTGTACTATCAGTATATAGATATATGCCTGTGTGCTATCAGTATATAGATATACGCCTGTGTACTATCGGTATATAGATATACGCCTGTGTACTATCAGTATATAGATATATGCCTGTGTACTATCAGTATATAGATATATGCCTGTGTACTATCAGTATATAGATATATGCCTGTGTACTATCAGTATATAGATATATGCCTGTGTACTATCAGTATATAGATATATGCCTGTGTACTATCAGTATATAGATATATGCCTGTGTACTATCAGTATATAGATATAGGCCTGTGTACTATCAGTATATAGATATAGGCCTGTGTACTATCAGTATATAGATATATGCCTGTGTACTATCAGTATATAGATATATGCCTGTGTGCTATCAGTATATAGATATATGCCTGTGTACTATCAGTATATAGATATATGCCTGTGTACTATCAGTATATAGATATATGCCTGTGTACGATCAGTATATAGATATATGCCTGTGTGCTATCAGTATATAGATATATGCCTGTGTGCTATCAGTATATAGATATATGCCTGTGTGCTATCAGTGTATAGATATATGCCTGTGTACTATCAGTATATAGATATATGCCTGTGTGATATCAGTATATAGATATATGCCTGTGTGATATCAGTATATAGATATATGCCTGTGTGCTATCAGTATATAGATATATGCCTGTGTACTATCAGTATATAGATATATGCCTGTGTACTATCAGTATATAGATGTATGCCTGTGTACTATCAGTATATAGATATATGCCTGTGTACTATCAGTATATAGATGTATGCCTGTGTGCTATCAGTATATAGATATATGCCTGTGTGCTATCAGTATATAGATATATGCCTGTGTACTATCAGTGTATAGATATATGCCTGTGTGCTATCAGTATATAGATATATGCCTGTGTGCTATCAGTATATAGATATATGCCTGTGTGCTATCAGTATATAGATATATGCCTGTGTGCTATCAGTATATAGATATATGCCTGTGTACTATCAGTATATAGATATATGCCTGTGTGCTATCAGTATATAGATATATGCCTGTGTGCTATCAGTATATAGATATATGCCTGTGTACTATCAGTATATAGATATATGCCTGTGTGCTATCAGTATATAGATATATGCCTGCGTGCTATCAGTATATAGATATATGCCTGTGTGCTATCAGTATATAGATATATGCCTGTGTGCTATCAGTATATAGATATATGCCTGTGTACTATCAGTGTATAGATATATGCCTGTGTACTATCAGTATATAGATATATGCCTGTGTACTATCAGTATATAGATATATGCCTGTGTACTATCAGTGTATAGATATATGCTTGTGTGCTATCAGTATATAGATATATGCCTGTGTACTGTCAGTATATAGATATATGCCTGTGTGCTATCAGTATATAGATATATGCCTGTGTGCTATCAGTATATAGATATATGCCTGTGTACTATCAGTATATAGATATATGCCTGTGTGATATCAGTATATAGATATATGCCTGTGTACTATCAGTATATAGATATATGCCTGTGTGCTATCAGTATATAGATATATGCCTGTGTGCTATCAGTATATAGATATATGCCTGTGTACTATCAGTATATAGATATATGCCTGTGTGCTATCAGTGTATAGATATATGCCTGTGTACTATCAGTATATAGATATATGCCTGTGTGCTATCAGTATATAGATATATATCTGTGTACTATCAGTATATAGATATATGCCTGTGTGCTATCAGTGTATAGATATATGCCTGTGTACTATCAGTATATAGATATATGCCTGTGTGATATCAGTATATAGATATATGCCTGTGTGCTATCAGTATATAGATATATGCCTGTGTACTATCAGTATATAGATATATGCCTGTGTGATATCAGTATATAGATATATTCCTGTGTACTATCAGTATATAGATATATGCCTGTGTGATATCAGTATATAGATATATGCCTGTGTGCTATCAGTATATAGATATATGCCTGTGTGCTATCAGTATATAGATATATGCCTGTGTACTATCAGTATATAGATATATGCCTGTGTGATATCAGTATATAGATATATGCCTGTGTGCTATCAGTATATAGATATATGCCTGTGTGATATCAGTATATAGATATATGCCTGTGTGCTATCAGTATATAGATATATGCCTGTGTGCTATCAGTATATAGATATATGCCTGTGTGTTATCAGTATATAGATATATGGCTGTGTGCTATCAGTATATAGATATATGGCTGTGTGCTATCAGTATATAGATATATGCCTGTGTACTATCAGTATATAGATATATGCCTGTGTGCTATCAGTATATAGATATATGGCTGTGTGCTATCAGTATATAGATATATGCCTGTGTACTATCAGTATATAGATATATGCCTGTGTGCTATCAGTATATAGATATATGCCTGTGTGCTATCAGTATATAGATATATGCCTGTGTGCTATCAGTATATAGATATATGCCTGTGTGCTATCAGTATATAGATATATGCCTGTGTACTATCAGTATATAGATATATGCCTGTGTACTATCAGTATATAGATATATGCCTGTGTACTATCAGTATATAGATATATGCCTGTGTACTATCAGTATATAGATATATGCCTGTGTGCTATCAGTATATAGATATATGCCTGTGTACTATCAGTATATAGATATATGCCTGTGTACTATCAGTATATAGATATATGCCTGTGTGATATCAGTATATAGATATATGCCTGTGTACTATCAGTATATAGATATATGCCTGTGTACTATCAGTATATAGATGTATGCCTGTGTGCTATCAGTATATAGATATATGCCTGTGTACTATCAGTATATAGATATATGCCTGTGTACTATCAGTATATAGATATATACCTGTGTACTATCAGTATATAGATATATGCCTGTGTACTATCAGTATATAGATATATGCCTGAGTGCTATCAGTATATAGATATATGCCTGTGTACTATCAGTATATAGATATATGCCTGTGTACTATCAGTATATAGATATATGCCTGTGTACTATCAGTATATAGATATATGCCTGTGTACTATCAGTATATAGATGTATGCCTGTGTGCTATCAGTATATAGATATATGCCTGTGTACTATCAGTATATAGATATACGCCTGTGTGCTATCAGTATATAGATATACGCCTGTGTGCTATCAGTATATAGATATATGCCTGTGTGCTATCAGTATATAGATATATGCCTGTGTGCTATCAGTATATAGATATATGCCTGTGTGCTATCAGTATATAGATATATGCCTGTGTACTATCAGTATATAGATATATGCCTGTGTGCTATCAGTATATAGATGTATGCCTGTGTACTATCAGTATATAGATATATGCCTGTGTACTATCAGTATATAGATGTATGCCTGTGTGCTATCAGTATATAGATATACGCCTGTGTACTATCAGTATATAGATATACGCCTGTGTGCTATCAGTATATAGATATATGCCTGTGTACTATCAGTATATAGATATACGCCTGTGTGCTATCAGTATATAGATATATGCCTGTGTACTATCAGTGTATAGATATATGCCTGTGTACTATCAGTATATAGATATATGCCTGTGTGCTATCAGTATATAGATATATGCCTGTGTGCTATCAGTATATAGATATATGCCTGTGTGCTATCAGTATATAGATATATGCCTGTGTGCTATCAGTATATAGATATATGCCTGTGTGCTATCAGTATATAGATGTACGCCTGTGTGCTATCAGTATATAGATATATGCCTGTGTACTATCAGTATATAGATATATGCCTGTGTGCTATCAGTATATAGATGTATGCCTGTGTACTATCAGTATATAGATATATGCCTGTGTACTATCAGTATATAGATATACGCCTGTGTGCTATCAGTATATAGATATACGCCTGTGTGCTATCAGTGTATAGATGTATGCCTGTGTACTACCAGTATATAGATATATGCCTGTGTGCTATCAGTATATAGATGTATGCCTGTGTGCTATCAGTATATAGATATATGCCTGTGTACTATCAGTATATAGATATATGCCTGTGTACTATCAGTATATAGATATATGCCTGTGTGCTATCAGTATATAGATATATGCCTGTGTGCTATCAGTATATAGATATATGCCTGTGTACTATCAGTATATAGATATATGCCTGTGTGCTATCAGTATATAGATATATGCCTGTGTACTATCAGTGTATAGATATATGCCTGTGTGCTATCAGTGTATAGATATATGCCTGTGTACTATCAGTATATAGATATATGCCTGTGTACTATCAGTATATAGATGTATGCCTGTGTACTATCAGTATATAGATATATGCCTGTGTGCTATCAGTATATAGATATATGCCTGTGTACTATCAGTGTATAGATATATGCCTGTGTACTATCAGTATATAGATATATGCCTGTGTGCTATCAGTATATAGATGTATGCCTGTGTGCTATCAGTATATAGATGTATGCCTGTGTACTATCAGTATATAGATATATGCCTGCGTGCTATCAGTATATAGATATATGCCTGTGTACTATCAGTATATAGATATATGCCTGCGTGCTATCCGTATATAGATATATGCCTGTGTGCTATCAGTATATAGATGTATGCCTGTGTACTATCAGTATATAGATATATGCCTGTGTACTATCAGTATATAGATATATGCCTGTGTACTATCAGTATATAGATATATGCCTGTGTGCTATCAGTATATAGATATATGCCTGTGTACTATCAGTATATAGATATATGCCTGTGTGCTATCAGTATATAGATATATGCCTGTGTACTATCAGTGTATAGATATAATCCTGTGTACTATCAGTATATAGATATATGCCTGTGTACTATCAGTGTATAGATATAATCCTGTGTACTATCAGTATATAGATATATGCCTGTGTGCTATCAGTATATAGATATATGCCTGTGTACTATCAGTATATAGATATATGCCTGTGTGCTATCAGTATATAGATATATGCCTGTGTACTATCAGTATATAGATATATGCCTGTGTGCTATCAGTATATAGATATATGCCTGTGTACTATCAGTGTATAGATATATGCCTGTGTACTATCAGTATATAGATATATGCCTGTGTGCTATCAGTATATAGATGTATGCCTCTGTACTATCAGTATATAGATATATGCCTGTGTACTATCAGTATATAGATATATGCCTGTGTGCTATCAGTATATAGATATATGCCTGTGTACTATCAGTATATAGATATATGCCTGTGTACTATCAGTATATAGATGTATGCCTGTGTACTATCAGTATATAGATATATGCCTCGGTGCTATCAGTATATAGATATATGCCTGTGTGCTATCAGTATATAGATATATGCCTGTGTATTATCAGTATGTAGATATAGGCCTGTGTACTATCAGTATATAGATATATGCCTGTGTACTATCAGTATATAGATATATGCCTGTGTGCTATCAGTATATAGATATATGCCTGTGTACTATCAGTATATAGATATATGCCTGTGTACTATCAGTATATAGATATATGCCTGTGTACGATCAGTATATAGATATATGCCTGTGTGCTATCAGTATATAGATATATGCCTGTGTGCTATCAGTATATAGATATATGCCTGTGTACTATCAGTGTATAGATATATGCCTGTGTGCTATCAGTGTATAGATATATGCCTGTGTACTATCAGTATATAGATATATGCCTGTGTGCTATCAGTATATAGATATATGCCTGCGTGCTATCAGTATATAGATATATGCCTGCGTGCTATCAGTATATAGATATATGCCTGTGTGCTATCAGTATATAGATATATGCCTGTGTGCTGTCAGTATATAGATATATGCCTGTGTACTGTCAGTATATAGATATATGCCTGTGTGCTGTCAGTATATAGATATATGCCTGTGTGCTATCAGTATATAGATATATGCCTGTGTACTATCAGTATATAGATATATGCCTGTGTACTATCAGTATATAGATATATGCCTGTGTGCTATCACTATATAGATATATGCCTGTGTGCTATCAGTATATAGATATATGCCTGTGTGCTATCAGTATATAGATATATGCCTGTGTACTGTCAGTATATAGATATATGCCTGTGTGCTATCAGTATATAGATATATGCCTGTGTACTATCAGTATATAGATATATGCCTGTGTGCTATCAGTATATAGATATATGCCTGTGTGCTATCAGTATATAGATATACGCCTGTGTGCTATCAGTGTATAGATGTATGCCTGTGTACTACCAGTATATAGATATACGCCTGTGTACTATCAGTATATAGATATATGCCTGTGTGCTATCAGTATATAGATATATGCCTGTGTACTATCAGTATATAGATATATGCCTGTGTGCTATCAGTATATAGATATATGCCTGTGTACTATCAGTATATAGATATATGCCTGTGTGCTATCAGTGTATAGATATATGCCTGTGTGCTATCAGTATATAGATATATGCCTGTGTGCTATCAGTATATAGATATATGCCTGTGTGCTATCAGTATATAGATATATGCCTGTGTACTATCAGTATATAGATATATGCCTGTGTGCTATCAGTATATAGATATATGCCTGTGTACTATCAGTATATAGATATATGCCTGTGTACTATCAGTATATAGATATATGCCTGTGTACTATCAGTATATAGATATATGCCTGTGTACTATCTGTATATAGATATATGCCTGTGTGCTATCAGTATATAGATATATGCCTGTGTGCTATCAGTATATAGATATATGCCTGTGTACTATCAGTATATAGATATATGCCTGTGTGCTATCAGTGTATAGATATATGCCTGTGTACTATCAGTATATAGATATATGCCTGTGTACTATCAGTATATAGATATATGCCTGTGTACTATCAGTATATAGATATATGCCTGTGTACTATCAGTGTATAGATATATGCCTGTGTGCTATCAGTATATAGATATATGCCTGTGTGCTATCAGTATATAGATATATGCCTGCGTACTATCAGTGTATAGATATATGCCTGTGTACTATCAGTATATAGATATATGCCTGTGTGCTATCAGTATATAGATGTATGCCTGTGTACTATCAGTATATAGATATATGCCTGTGTGCTATCAGTATATAGATATATGCCTGTGTGCTATCAGTATATAGATATATGCCTGTGTGCTATCAGTATATAGATATATGCCTGTGTACTATCAGTATATAGATATGTGCCTGTGTGCTATCAGTATATAGATATATGCCTGTGTGCTATCCGTATATAGATATATGCCTGTGTGCTATCGGTATATAGATATATGCCTGTGTGCTATCGGTATATAGATATATGCCTGTGTGCTATCAGTATATAGATATATGCCTGTGTGCTATCAGTGTATAGATATATGCCTGTGTGCTATCAGTATATAGATATGTGCCTGTGTACTATCAGTATATAGATGTATGCCTGTGTGATATCAGTATATAGATATATGCCTGTGTGATATCAGTATATAGATATATGCCTGTGTGATATCAGTATATAGATATATGCCTGTGTGCTATCAGTATATAGATATATGCCTGTGTGCTATCCGTATATAGATATATGCCTGTGTGCTATCAGTATATAGATATGTGCCTGTGTGCTATCAGTATATAGATATGTGCCTGTGTGCTATCAGTATATAGATATGTGCCTGTGTGCTATCCGTATATAGATATGTGCCTGTGTACTATCAGTATATAGATATATGCCTGTGTGCTATCAGTATATAGATATATGCCTGTGTGCTATCAGTATATAGATATATGCCTGTGTGCTATCCGTATATAGATATATGCCTGTGTGCTATCAGTATATAGATATATGCCTGTGTGCTATCAGTGTATAGATATATGCCTGTGTGCTATCAGTATATAGATATATGCCTGTGTACTATCAGTATATAGATATATGCCTGTGTACTATCAGTATATAGATATATGCCTGTGTACTATCAGTATATAGATATATGCCTGTGTACTATCAGTATATAGATATATGCCTGTGTACTATCAGTATATAGATATATGCCTGTGTGCTATCAGTATATAGATATATGCCTGTGTACTATCAGTATATAGATATATGCCTGCGTGCTATCAGTATATAGATATATGCCTGCGTGCTATCAGTATATAGATATATGCCTGCGTGCTATCAGTATATAGATATATGCCTGCGTGCTATCAGTATATAGATATATGCCTGCGTGCTATCAGTATATAGATATATGCCTGCGTGCTATCCGTATATAGATATATGCCTGTGTGCTATCAGTATATAGATGTATGCCTGTGTGCTATCAGTATATAGATGTATGCCTGTGTACTATCAGTATATAGATATATGCCTGTGTGCTATCAGTATATAGATATATGCCTGTGTACTATCAGTATATAGATATATGCCTGTGTACTATCAGTATATAGATATATGCCTGTGTACTATCAGTATATAGATATATGCCTGTGTACTATCAGTGTATAGATATATGCCTGTGTACTATCAGTGTATAGATATATGCCTGTGTGCTATCAGTATATAGATATATGCCTGTGTGCTATCAGTATATAGATATATGCCTGTGTACTATCAGTGTATAGATATATGCCTGTGTACTATCAGTATATAGATGTATGCCTGTGTACTATCAGTATATAGATATATGCCTGTGTACTATCAGTATATAGATATATGCCTGTGTACTATCAGTATATAGATATAGGCCTGTGTGCTATCAGTATATAGATATATGCCTGTGTGCTATCAGTATATTGATATATGCCTGTGTACTATCAGTGTATAGATATATGCCTGTGTACTATCAGTATATAGATATATGCCTGTGTACTATCAGTATATAGATATATGCCTGTGTACTATCAGTATATAGATATATGCCTGTGTGCTATCAGTATATAGATGTATGCCTGTGTACTATCAGTATATAGATATATGCCTGTGTACTATCAGTATATAGATATATGCCTGTGTACTATCAGTATATAGATATAGGCCTGTGTGCTATCAGTATATAGATATATGCCTGTGTGCTATCAGTATATAGATATATGCCTGTGTGCTATCAGTATATAGATATATGCCTGTGTGCTATCAGTATATAGATATATGCCTGTGTACTATCAGTATATAGATATATGCCTGTGTACTATCAGTGTATAGATATATGCCTGTGTACTATCAGTATATAGATGTATGCCTGTGTGCTATCAGTATATAGATATATGCCTGTGTGCTATCAGTATATAGATGTATGCCTGTGTACTATCAGTATATAGATATATGCCTGTGTACTATCAGTATATAGATATATGCCTGTGTACTATCAGTATATAGATGTATGCCTGTGTACTATCAGTATATAGATATATGCCTGTGTGCTATCAGTATATAGATATATGGCTGTGTACTATAAGTATATAGATGTATGCCTGTGTGCTATCAGTATATAGATGTATGCCTGTGTACTATCAGTATATAGATATATGCCTGTGTACTATCAGTATATAGATATATGCCTGTGTACTATCAGTATATAGATATATGCCTGTGTGATATCAGTATATAGATGTATGCCTGTGTGATATCAGTATATAGATATATGCCTGTGTACTATCAGTGTATAGATATATGCCTGTGTGCTATCAGTATATAGATATATGCCTGTGTACTATCAGTATATAGATATATGCCTGTGTGCTATCAGTATATAGATATATGCCTGTGTACTATCAGTATATAGATATATGCCTGTGTGCTATCAGTATATAGATATATGCCTGTGTACTATCAGTATATAGATATATGCCTGTGTACTATCAGTATATAGATATATGCCTGTGTGCTATCAGTATATAGATATATGCCTGTGTGCTATCAGTATATAGATATATGCCTGTGTACTATCAGTATATAGATGTATGTCTGTGTACTATCAGTATATAGATATATGCCTGTGTACTATCAGTATATAGATATATGCCTGTGTACTATCAGTATATAGATATATGCCTGTGTGCTATCAGTATATAGATATATTCCTGTGTACTATCAGTATATAGATATATGCCTGTGTACTATCAGTATATAGATGTATGTCTGTGTACTATCAGTATATAGATATATGCCTGTGTGCTATCAGTGTATAGATATATGCCTGTGTGCTATCGGTATATAGATATATGCCTGTGTGCTATCGGTATATAGATATATGCCTGTGTGCTATCAGTATATAGATATATGCCTGTGTGCTATCAGTGTATAGATATATGCCTGTGTGCTATCAGTATATAGATATATGCCTGTGTACTATCAGTATATAGATATATGCCTGTGTACTATCAGTATATAGATATATGCCTGTGTGCTATCAGTATATAGATGTATGCCTGTGTGCTATCCGTATATAGATATATGCCTGTGTGCTATCAGTATATAGATATATGCCTGTGTGCTATCAGTATATAGATATATGGCTGTGTACTATCAGTATATAGATGTATGCCTGTGTGCTATCAGTATATAGATGTATGCCTGTGTACTATCAGTATATAGATATATGCCTGTGTACTATCAGTATATAGATATATGCCTGTGTACTATCAGTATATAGATATATGCCTGTGTGATATCAGTATATAGATGTATGCCTGTGTGATATCAGTATATAGATATATGCCTGTGTACTATCAGTGTATAGATAT